>NW_026571095.1:33453371-33635871 GCF_026225935.1 Boleophthalmus pectinirostris | reverse complement strand
TTTGTCCTGCTTCTCTCTCTCCCTCTTTTCTTCCCCTCTCTCTCTGTCCATCTCTGTTTGTCTGTTTCCTCCCCTGCCCTCTCTCCCTCTCTCTGTCTCTGTCACTGCTTCTCTCTGTCCTGTCTCTCTCTCTCTGTCTCTGCTTCTCTCCCTCTCTTTGTCCTGTCTCTGTCTCTCACTCTCTCTCTCCCTCTCTCTGTCACTGCTTCTCCTCTGTCTTTCTCTCTCTCTATCCTGTCTCTCTTTCTATTTCTAGACTCTCTCTTCGTCCCCCTCTCTCTTTCTCCCTCTCTCAGTCTCTCTGTCCCTCTCTGTTTGTTCTCTCTGTCTCTTTCTCTCTCCCTCTCTCTCTCTCTCTATACCTCTCTGTCTTTCTCTGTCCATCTCTCTTTGTCTCTCTCCTCTTTTTGTCCCCTCTCTCTCTCACTCTGTCTCTCTTTCTGTGTCTCTCTTTCTCTCCCTCTCTCTCTTTCACCTCTCTCTGCCTGTCTCTCTCTCTCTGTCTCTCTCTCTGTCCCTCTCTATGTTTGTCTCTCTGTCTCTTTCTCTCTCCCTCTCCCTCTTTCTCTTTGTCTCTCTCTCTCTTTCCCCTCTCTCTTTTCTCTCTCTCTCTCTGTCCCTCTCTATGTTTGTTCTCTCTGTCTCTTTCTCTCTCCCTCTCCTCTCTTTCTCTTTGTCTCTCTTTCTCTGTCCCTCTTTCTCTCTGTCTCTCTCTCTGTCCCTCTCTATGTTTGTTCTCTCTGTCTCTTTCTCTCTCCCGCATTCTCATTGTCTCTCTCTCTTTCTGTACCTCTCTCAGTCTTTCTCTGCGTCCCTCCCTCTCTGTCTCTCTCTTTGTCTCTGTCCTCTTTTTGTCCCCCCTCTCTCTCTCTTTGTCTCTCTCGTGTCTCTCTTTCTCTCCCTCTCTCTCTATCGCCTCTCTCTCTCTCTGTCTCTCTCTCTGTCTCTCTCTCTCTCTATACCTCTCTCTCTGTCTGTCTCTCTCTCTGTCCCTCTCTGTTTGTTCTCTCTGTCTCTTTCTCTCTCCCTCTCTCTGTCCCTCTTTCTCTTTGTCTCTCTCGTGTCTCTCTTTCTCTCTCTCTCTCTCTATCGCCTCTCTCTCTCTCTGTCTCTCTCTCTCTCCCTCTCTCTGTCCCTCTTTCTCTTTGTCTCTCTCTCTGTCCCTCGCTCTGTCTCTCTCTCTCTCTCTGTACCTCTCTCAGTCTTTCTCTGCATCCCTCCCTCTCTCTCTCTCTGTCTGTCTCTCATGTCTCTCTTTCTCTTCCTCTCTCTCTGTCGCCTCTCTCTTTGTCTCTCTCTCTGTCTCTGTCCCTCTCTCTCGCTCTCTTTGTCTCTCGCTGTCTCTGTCCCTCTCTCTCTCTCTCTTTCTCTCTCTCCTCTCTTCTCTCTCTCTGTCTCTCTCTCTGCCCCCCCTTCTGTCCCTCTCTTTCTTTCTTTCTGACGCTCTCTCTCTTGCCCACCCTCTATTATCTCTCTATTCTATTATTCTCTTGCTGTCTCTCCTCTCTCTCTCTCTCAGTCCCTCTCCCTCTCTCTCTCTCCGTCCCTCTCTCTCTCTGTCCTGTTCTTGTCCTCCGTTCCCGCGGGACGTGTCGTCTTCGTGTCTTTTCTTCGGGGTGGACACTGTCTGCTCTGACGTCCGCCGCAGGAACAGATTACACTTTCACTTTTAATTGCTCCGACTCCCTCCGCAAACGTGAGGCTATTTTTAGAACGTCTTAAGTCCCGAGTCTCCGAGCGGGACAGAGACAGAGACGTGGACCGGCCCCGGGTCTCGGGTCAAACGAAGTCTCACGTCTCTGTCCTCGTCCCGTCCTTTTGTCTCTCCGTGTGTCCTGTAATCCACTGAAGAAACTCTTAAAGTGACTATGACAGGTTTGACTTTTCGTCTCAACAAAATAAAATCACATTCTTTATTTTACTTTGAAAAGCTCGTAACTTGACTTCCTGCTTGTTACCTGGCAACTCCAGGTCTGTTTTTGTTTTTGAGGAGAGAACAGATTTAGAACATGAACTCTGAGTCGTGTCCTGGACTAAACCTGGACTAAAACTGGACTAAACCTGGACTAAACCTGGACTAAACCTGGACTAAACTTGACTAAACCTGGACTAAACTACTGGACTAAAAACCTGGACTAAAAACTGGACTAAACTGGACTAAAACCTGGACTAAACTTGGACTAAACTGGACTAAACCTGGACTAAAACTGGACTAAACCTGGACTAAAACTGGACTAAACGGACTAAACCTGGACTAAACCTGGACTAAAACTGGACTAAACCTGGACTAAACTTGGACTAAACCTGGACTAAACCTGGACTAAAACTGGACTAAACCTGGACTAAACCTTGGACTAAACCTGACTAAACCTGGACTAAAACTGGACTAAACCTGGACTAAACTTGGACTAAACCTGGACTAAACCTGGACTAAACCTGGACTAAACCTGGACTAAACTTGGACTAAACCTGGACTAAACCTGGACTAAAACTGGACTAAATGTGGACTAAACTTGAATTAAACCTGGAATAAACTTGGACTAAACTTGGACTAAACCTGGACTAAACCTGGATTAAACCTGGACTAAATCTGGTCTAAACCTGGACTAAACCTGGACTAAACCTGGACTAAACCTGGTCAAACTTGGACTAAACTTGGACTAAACTTGAACTCAACCTGGACTAAACCTGGATTAAACCTGGTCTAAATCTGGACTAAACTTGGACTAAACCTGGACTAAACCTGGTCTAAATCTGGACTAAACTTGGACTAAACCTGGACTAAACCTGGTCTAAACTTGGACTAAACCCGGACTAAACCTGGACTAAATTTGGACTAAACTTGAACTAAATCTGGTCTGAACCTGGTCTAAACTTGGACTAAACCTGGACTAAACTTGGACTAAACCTGGTCTAAACCTAGACTAAACTTGGACTAAACCTGGTCTAAACCTGAATTAAACTTGGACTAAACCTGGACTAAACCTGGACTAAACCTGGTCTGAACCTGGTCTAAACCTGGACTAAATGTGGACTAAACTTGAATTAAACCTGGACTAAACCTGGACTAAACTTGGACTAAACTTGGACTAAACCTGGACTAAACCTGGACTAAACTTGAACTCAACCTGGTCTAAACCTGGTCTAAACTTGGACTAAACCTGGATTAACCTGGACTAAACCTGAACTAAATCAGGAGCAAACCTGGTCTAAACCTGGACTAAACTTGGTCTAAACTTGGACTAAACCTGGACCTGGACCTGGACTGGTTGTTACCTAGCAACCACACTGTAAACTCGTCCTGTCCTTTTGTCTCTCCGTGTGTCCTGTAATCCACTGAAGAAACTCTTAAAGTGACTATGACAGGTTTGACTTTTCATCTCAACAAAATAAAATCACATTCTTTATTTTACTTTGAAAAGCTCGGAACTTGACTTCCTGCTTGTTACCTGGCAACTCCAGGTCTGTTGTTGTTTTTGAGGAGAGAACAGATTTAGAACATGAACTCTGAGTTGTGTCCTGGACTAAACCTGGACTAAATGTGGACTAAACCTGGACTAAATGTGGACTAAACTTGAATTAAACCTGGAATAAACTTGGACTAAACTTGGACTAAACCTGGACTAAACCTGGATTAAACCTGGACTAAATCTGGTCTAAACCTGGACTAAACCTGGACTAAACCTGGTCAAACTTGGACTAAACTTGAACTCAACCTGGACTAAACCTGGATTAAACCTGGTCTAAATCTGGACTAAACTTGGACTAAACCTGGACTAAACCTGGTCTAAATCTGGACTAAACTTGGACTAAACCTGGACTAAACCTGGTCTAAACTTGGACTAAACCTGGACTAAATTTGGACTAAACTTGAACTAAATCTGGTCTGAACCTGGTCTAAACTTGGACTAAACCTGGACTAAACTTGGACTAAACCTGGTCTAAACCTAGACTAAACTTGACTAAACCTGGCTAAACTGGAAAACTTGGACTAAACCTGGACTAAACCTGGACTAAACCTGGACTAAACCTGGACTAAACCTGGTCTGAACCTGGTCTAAACCTGGACTAAATGTGGACTAAACTTGAATTAAACCTGGACTAAACCTGGACTAAACCTGGTCTGAACCTGGTCTAAACCTGGACTAAATGTGGACTAAACTTGGACTAAACCTGGACTAAACTTGAACTCAACCTGGTCTAAACCTGGTCTAAACTTGGACTAAACCTGGATTAACCTGGACTAAACCTGAACTAAATCAGGAGCAAACCTGGTCTAAACTTGGACTAAACCTGGACCTGGACCTGGACTGGTTGTTACCTAGCAACCGCACTGTAAACTAATCCAGGCCCGGTCTCCTGTGGTGCAAAAGGGCACATGAACTTTCACTCACAAAGGTTTACCTCCTGAAACACTCACATTCTTTTAACAATCACTCACCAAAAAATCTGCTCCGGTTTATTTTTATTTGTCAAATATTTCGCCTCTGTTCCACCAAAACGGTCAAACTTGTCAAACATTCTTGGGGATTCTGACTTTATAATTTACACTTCAGCTCTGTGGAAGTGTGTGCCTCTGAGACGAGAGCAGCAGCAGCTCTGGACTCGCTCCAGACTCAGACTCACTCAGATGATTCTGATTTATTTGCACTAAATGTCTCTCGTACCTCTGCTGTAATTCACTGTATTGCACTTTACATTGATTTAACTTTGTAATAATGAAAGAAGCTTCAATTGACGACGAGCACTTCAAGGCGCTTCATAAATAATAATTATTAATAAAATAGATATGGTTTTCATGAAAACAGATCGAATTTTAACATCATTTTAACATCATTTTGACAATTACTGGACTGGGTAATAAAGTGTCATCTGCACTTTGTGACAGACTTAGTGCCCAAAGTCTCACCGCCCCATGTCCCACCTGACCTCTGACCTGAGCTCTGACCTGACCTCTGACCTGAGCTGTGTCCTGACCTCTGACCTGAGCTCTGACCTGACCTCGACCTGAGCTGTGTCCTGACCTCTGACCTGACCTGACTGACCTGAGCTGTGTCCTGACCTCTGACCTGAGCTGTGTCCTGACCTCTGACCTGAGCTCTGACCTGAGCTCTGACCTGAGCTCTGACCTGAGCTTTGACCTGAGCTCTGACCTGAGCTCTGACCTGAGTTCTGACCTGAGCTCTGACCTGAGCTTTGAACTGAGCTCTGACCTGAGCTCTGACCTGAGCTATGTCCTGATCTCTGACCTGAGCTCTAACCTTAGCTCTAATCTGACCTCTGACCTGAGCTCTAATCTGATCTCTGACCTGAGCTGTGTCCTGATCTCTGACCTGAGCTTTGACCTGAGCTCAGATCCCAGCTCTTTCCTAAGATCTGTCCTGATCTCTGACCTGAGCTGTGTCCTAAGCTGTGTCCTGACCTGAGTTGTGTCCTGATCTCTGACCTGAGCTGTGTCCTGATCTGACCTGAGCTGTGTCCTGACCTGGGCTGTGTCCTGAGCTCTGACCTGAGCTGTGTCCTGAGCTCTGACCTGAGCTCTGACCTGAGCTCTGACCTGAGCTGTGTCCTGAGCTCTGACCTGAGCTCTGACCTGAGCTCTGACCTGAGCTGTGTCCTGATTCTGACTGAACCTGAGCTCTGACCTGAGCTGTGTCTGACCTGAGCTCTGAACCTGAGCTTGTGAACTGAGCTCTGACCTGAGTTCTGACCTGAGCTGTGTCCTGAGGCTCTGACCTGAGCTGACCTGAGCTCTGACTGAGCTGAGCCTGAGCTGACCTGAGCTCTGACCTGAGAGCTGTGTGAGCTCTGACCTGTGACCTGTGACCTGAGCTCTGACTGAGCTGACCTGAGCTGTGAGCTCCTGATGACCTGAGCTGACCTGAGCTGAGCTGTGAGCTGTCTTTGACCTGAACGACCTGACTGTGACGCCTCCTGACCGTGTCGTGTGGATCTTGTTTCTCTGCTCGAGTCCAGTGAGCAGAAACAGGAGCGTCTGTGATGTGGAGCAGCGGCTCCGCGTCGCTCGTCTTTGATGTTCTGTGGTCAGAGACGCTTCAAGTCAAAATGGAGGATTAACATTCTCCTGTGTCGGGGAAACTGCGGCGCTCAGAGTCCAGGATAAAGACGAGCGCTGTGAGACTCCGACGTCACGAATGTCATCACTGTTTAACTTAAAGGTTCACTTTATCTGAACGGACACTTCCTAAACCCCAGCACCCGCACCGAGTCATGAGCCAGAGCTAGTGCGGCCTCTGCAGCTCAGGGAGGGAAATCTGGAGGTTCTGAGCTTCACACGACGCCTCAACAGAAACTGAGAACGAGACAAACGTGGACGTGTCTCTATCTGGTCCAGTTGTGATTGTGATACCTTTTATAAAACTGAGAGCGCAGAATACGGACAAAAAAACAACGCAATACTTTGAAAATCTAAGAAATAAAAGTATAGGCGAGTTTCATTGTTGACAAAAGCGCGCGTTGCATGCTGGGAATTATTTTGGTCGGCGGCAAGAAACACTAATTCAACATGACGGACGGAGCGAGAAAGCACGTAAAGGATATTGATCCTGGTTATTTATCCACTCTAACGGCAGAGGACCCAAGACCATTTGACCAGAAATTGGTCATAAGCATCGACGGACGACAAATCACCCTTTTCAACCCCGACAAAAGTTGGACCAAACCAAATTTCTGGTCAGAATCGCCAACTACCTGGACAAATATTCACTTGGGTGATATCCACAATGACTTGGTGGAAACTCCTGGGCCATTCACAGCAGAAAAGATGAAAACCTCCAAGAGTCTCGATGTGTTGTTGAACTTGTTGGAGTCCACGGTTTGTTAGGATCTTCTACGTTTGCTCTGCGAATGTTTGAAAGTCGTTTAATTCACCTTTAGCGGTTCTTTTCACTCAGAATACGAAAAAGACATTTTCCTTCTTCCGTGCTTCTATTTGTGCATCCGATAATGCAGCAGGAATTTACCATTATCGGGATAAAATACGCGAGGTTACGCACTGTGTTTGACGCTACCGTTTTTTCTTGCCTCCGACCAAAATATTTCCCAGCAGCAACGCGGGCTTTTAATAACAATGACGTCAGCTGAAACTCGCCTATAAGAACAACCACGCGAAGATACAGATCTGCACACAGCACCACTCTCATGTTTACTCAGTGTCTCGTGCTCTTCTGCGTCTCTCACTGAAGTCAGTCTATATTTAAACTAGGGCCGGGCACATTAACGCGTTAATTTTGCGTTAACTAATTAATGAATTATCACCAACAATTATTTTTCTCCCCTTAATGCAGTTTTTATTATTTATTTTTTTATTAAACATGTGTTGGTCACTGGCTTTTATTTTGAAAAAGTCCATCGTGAGCGAGCCTAGAATGTTGCTTACAGCTGCGGTGCTCACAGGAAACAGAGAGAAAGAAAATGGGATAAACAAACATGGAGAAGGGTAAGAAACTTTTACACAGTCATTTTCATTTTAAAGTTCTTCCAGACGGCGCAGTCGACAGAGCCAAAATCATTTGTAACTAATGCAACGCTGAACTGTCTTATCACCAGAGGTTCACGAGTCTGAAATATCACCTAAACGCAACACACTCTGTTGATGCCGACAAATCATTCAGTGAAACAAGTGGAGCGAAGTTTCGGCCGACCACGTGAAATGCAACGTGTCAGAGCCGTCGCTCCGCACACGCACATTACGTACAGCGGCCATCAAGTGCTTTCGGGGGCACCACCACGTGGTCCGTCGCTCTTCGTCACAACCCTCCTCCCCCTGTGGCAGCCATCACATTCTTAATAACAATAATATATATTCTTGTATGCCTTAACAACTGGCTTTGTGCAGAAAAGTAAAAAAAAAAAAAAAAAAGACAAACTGCACTGACAGTGTTTTCTGGTTGTGTGTTCTGTTTTCTGGTGATTGTTTTTGACTGAGTTTCTCAGTTTTATATCAAACAGGAAACATTAAAGCCCTGACAGTGACGACACATTTCAGTTTTGTATTTTTTTGTAGTTGATTTTTTCAGTTGAGATAAACACTGAATACTTCATTTTACTGCTGCTGGTCACATGCACTTTACTTTTCAATTCAGTTCATTCAAGTCAAACTGTAGGATTTGAAAAACTGCACTGAAATTGGTTATTTTTTTCAGTAAGATTCTCCAAAGGACGAAGTATAAACATGGAGTTTACAGGACTAGAGCCCTGCGACTGTATAAAGAACAACAAAGCACAACAGATGTGGCACTTTTGTTTACATTTCCAATAAAAATGCGCTATACGCTACTTTTACACGATTAATGTGATTAATATTTTAAATTTTTGCCCAGCCCTACTTTAATCACTTTTAAAAACACTTTTCTCTCTACGTGTTTATCATCTTCACTCTTGCGCGACATGCACCAAGTTCAGAGTCATACAATAAACATTTACGAGGCAGTTGAAGACTTTATTCACCTATGATTTATTGGACAAATTTGTAGTTATTACATAATGTGGTCCGGCTGCAGATTGCATCATTTGTTGGACACTTGAATGCCGCTCCTGTAGACGTGTATCTGAAAGTACGTTACATAACTGAGATGGAGATAGGTGCTTCATATTTGGAGTATTGTGTCGTCCCTCACAGCGGCACTGGGATAATGAGCCGTGCACTGTGGGGCAGCGGGGCCTTTCAGGAGACCGGCTCACACACAGGCTCAGGTTGTGTCTGTGTGGGAGAAAAGTGGCTGAGAACGCGTCCTGTCTCAGAGGCTCCGGTTACTCCCTCCAAGACCAACAGGCTCTTATTCTACTGTGTGTGACTGCAGCAGGACAACCGGCTCCGCCTAGACGCAACTGGCCCCACATGAACATAACCAGCCCCATCTGAGCGCAACCCTCTGTGTACAACCCTCTGTGTACAACCCTCTGTGTACAACCCTCTGTGTACAACCCTCTGTGTACAACCCACCAGTCTTTCAAAATGTCAAAGACTCTGATATTTTAACATGTGCAGTAGAACAAAATAAAATCACTTTTATACTTAGCTGTGTATTATATTGTGCAGTGGTCAGACGTGTGGGGCAGGTTGAGAGTTAGGCCAGAGAGCAGGACTCTGGGACAGACACACAGTGTGACAGACGCACAGTGTGACAGACGCACACAGTGTGACAGACACACAGTGTGACAGACACACAGTGTGACAGACACACAGTGTGACAGACACACAGTGTGACAGACACACACGCTCATACAGATCTGAACAGAGTCTACCACACACTTCACTGTGTAGGAGTATCTCAGTAAGAAGAGTAATACACCTGTGAACCAGGAGGTTTGAGGATCTGTCTTCTATAATAAAGACACATGAGCCCATTGTCCTCACAGAAACACCTCATACACTTTGATGTTCTCCTGAACCTGCTGTTGTGTTTGTCTGTAGTCAGAAGCTGAGTCTGCTGGAGCGTGTGCGTCTGCCCAACACTCGGCCCGTGGGGACAGGGAGGAGGACGGGGACAGAGGACACAGTGGACAGTCCGTCCAAGGAGCCCCGAGGCTTCAGTAACAGGGAGCGCTTCCGCACAGCCTTCCGTATGAAAGCCTACACGCTGCGCCAGAGCTCTGAAGGTAACGCAGGACTCTCCTTATGTTCTTAAACACAGTCTGTGTTTAGTGACACGTTCTGACCTCTGTGGGCTTCCAGACGCAGGAGCTCTGGCAGATCTGGAGGAGAGGGGCTTCCCCCCGGACATCCTGATGGAGGAGACCATCCCAGCACTGAAGCTGGTCATCAGAGCGGTCAGGTCAGTGCACTCTGCAGTGTGTCCTGTCATCCTCACAACATGATGGATACTTCTGTGTAAGCTGGACCATATGTCCAGGTTTGAGCCCTGAATCCCAAGTCCCAGTAGATTTACCCAAAATCATTGATGGTTTAAAAGTGAGATGATTAGTCCCACTTCTACAGTATATAAGACATGACCCAGGTGACAGTTTTTCCACACTTCAGATATTTAAGTCAATGATTTACAGAACTCTGTCTGAAGTGCAGGAGCTACTTGGATGAGTGGTGAAATGTATTCACTCTCAAAGACTTTTTGTTCAGTAAGAGAGTCACATTTTCTTTGACCATAGTCCTCACATGAACGACTGAGAGATTTCACACATTTATGTAAGACAGGCCAATTTTACATTATAACCACAGGAGACATAGTTGATTAGACTGGCTGTGCTGACATCACAGTGTGAAGTGCATGTTACATAACTTTGATTTCTTGTTCATGTCAGCGTGGCACATTATTCTAATGAACGAAATACATCACGACACTCACATGTGTGTCCAATTTACAAGAGGCTTTACAGGGAGATAGATATCAGCAGTGTGTGTATGTGTGTGTTTGTGTGTGTCTCTGCATGTGTTTGTGTGTGTGTGTGTGTGTGTGTGTGTGTGTGTGTGCGAGCATGTTTGTGTGTATGTGTGTTTGTGTGTGTCTCTGCATGTGTGTGTGTGTGTGTGTGTGTGTGTGTGTTGTGTGTGTGTTGTGTGTGTGTGCGAGCATGTTTGTGTGTGTGTGTTTGAAGGCACAGTGTGCACCGTGTGCTCATCCCGCAGCCTGAGTCCGGTGGGAGCTGTGATTAGGCCTGTCCATTATCTGCTGAGTCAATACTTTTCAACAGGTGGGCCGGACCTACACAGTGTACGTTTCACCAGCGGGTCCAGGGGCCCACACAGGCTCCAGAGATCACAGCCTAAAATCTCACACGCATCACTAATGCTCATATTTTACAGTTATTTTATGTTGGGTAAACAAATAAATGTATGACGCAGTAAATGAACAAATACACAAAACAAATATTAGATTTCAACATGGACCTGTGGTGGGTGCACACAGCTCCTTTGTATCTTTAAATGCACAAAACTGCACTTTTGGATGAGTTTGTTTGTTGTGTATTTCAGAATCATGCAGTTCCTTCTGAATAAGAAGCGCTTTAAGGAAACTCTGAGGCCTTATGACGTCAAAGACGTGATTGAGCAGTACTCGGCTGGACACCTGGACATGCTGTGCAGGATCAAGTACCTCCAGACCAGGTCAGGTCTAGTCAGAAGTACATGTGTCTGAATCTATTATTCATCTTTAGAGTAACATTACATCATTTTGTCAAATAAAATGAGAGATAAAAAGACAAATATTTACAAAGAACTGTGCAATTATTTTACAGGATTGACATGATTCTGGCTCCTGGACCCCCCTCCACACCCAAGAGCAAGAAACCACAGAAGCCACCTTTCACTTACCCAGCCAACCAGTCCCCCAGGTAACGCCCCCCCAACCAGTCCCCCAGGTAACCCCCAGGTAATGTCCAGTCACCAACCAGTGTGACAGGTGATGTTCAGTCATCCAGCCAGTTCCCAGGTAATGTCCAAGTACTCATTCAACTGGTCTCCAAGTGATGTCCACATACCCTGCCCACGAGTCCCGCAGGTAATGTCTGTGAGTCCCCAGTCCCTTTGAAACTGTCCAATAAACTGTCCAAGCAGTCAGTCTCTGGTAATATTTATCCACGGAGCTGCCCACTTTTCCATGTAATGTCCAGTGTACGCAGCCAATAGAGTTTGTGTTTCAGGCATGAGACGTACCTTTCCAAGACGGCCTCGTTGCCAGATTCTGAAGACCAAAGCATGATGGGTAGATTTGTCCGAGTAGAAAGACAGGTGAGTCCCGTGGGTGACAAAACGTGCTGAAGTTCATTAGAAAGAAAAGCAAAGAGAAACAGATGAACCCAAGAGTCTTTAATCTGTCTCTGTACACTGATCTTGTTCTGTTGTCTGCTGTTCCAGGTGGAGGACATGGAGAAGAAGCTGGACTTCCTGGTGGACATGCACATTCAGCACTCGGAGCAGCTGCAGGTGGACTCCGCTGGGACCGCCCACATGACCCTGGAGGGGGGCGGGGACATCCGACGTCTCTTTTTTAACTACTCTGAGTCTTACCCCCACATTGCCTATCAGGAAGCACTGGGCAAGGCCAGCCAGAACTTCAGCAAAGATCGTAAAATCAGCCGCGAGCAGACGGCCCCGCGGCAGCTGCTGGGTCCCATCCCCACCTACACCGAGAGGCCCACAGTGCTGCCCATCAGCTCTCTGCAGGACGTGTCTGTGCTGTCAGGCAGGACCTCAGGGGACGCACGGAGGAACGAGTCTCCTCTGTCTTTGCTTTCAGTCAACCACGACGAGCTGGAGCGATCGCCCAGCGGCTTTAGCATCTCAGCTGAGCGGGACTGTGAGGAGGACCGGGCCGGCGAGCTGGGCGCCGAGCCGGGCCTGAACTGGACCAGACCTAGACCCAGTTATCTGGCTGAAGGCGAAACAGACACAGACACGGATCCTTTCACCCCGAGTGGAGGGCCTTTACCGATGTCATCCACTGGAGAGGGCTTCGGTGAGGCCGTCTGGAGCACACCGCCCTGAAACACCTTAAAGCCACACTGCGGAACACCCTGCCTCTAAACCCACACGTGTCTGTGTGGGTCCCAAAGCCAGACGGTGAGCGGCGCAGCTGCTGGAGCCGGCTGGGGCAGAGGCGCCTTACTGCCCCAGAGCCGAGCTGCGGAGTCCAGCCTGAACAGAATCTCTTTTATAAAGTCCAACTTTGTACAGCGCATTGGCCAGGACACAACGAGCACTTTCCACATGGCACAAGTCAAACTCAACTGCACCGACCACAGACACGGGCGGAGGTCAGGAGCGCCAATCACCACAGAGTGACCAAAACAGGCAACGCAAGCCCCACGAAATAAACCCAAATAAGTAGCAATACATGTCTCTGCCCAATATATTTACGAGTGCATTGACAGCAGCTTTCAAACATGATCAGCTTCTTTTTCAGTCATTACTGTTTAAACACCACTTTTCAACATGAAAGAGTCTGTTTTGCTGAAGGCTGTCTCCATGGAGATGTCACCTGGAATATTCCACACTCGCAGATCAGCTCTGATCTGACTTGATTTGAAACTGAATAATGGTGAGATGGAAAGATTTAATGCCATACTGTGGAACATTCCAGGCAAAGCAATGGCATTTCTATGGAGACAAGCAGGTGACAAACTTCCCACCAGGAAAGTTCCAGAGGGCACTTGAATTTGCTTCTTGAACAAATGTAGCAGGCTTTGTCAAGGGGGTAGAGCCTAAACACTGCAGTGTGTTCCAAACTCGTACAGTCTTAGTGAAGTTTAAAGAGCATATGACAGAGTAAAGCACTTTTTCACTAAAACACAGTTAACATCATTTTATCCTTGTCAAAAACAGACAGCAGATACAACATAAAGGTAATTCCATAACTGTTACCTCGGGATTATAATGTAGACAAGGCTGAAAACTTGTCTAAATTACACAATAGTTATGATTAGACTAATACAAATAAGCGTCAACACTTCTGTTCAGTTAAATGGAGGTTTAAAGTGTCCTTGTGCATAAATTATCTCTGCGTTTTGGACGGAGTTTCCCATGTAGATGACGTAGGCAGAGGAATTTGGTTTTAGAATTCACCACAAGTTTTTGTACTTTTCTTCTCAACCTTTTTTTAACTGATGGAAAACTATGACTACGTTTACACTAAAAAGCTTTGCGTCTACACGCGTTGTTTCTGTGTCCGCGAGCCTTCCTTATCCACACAGCTTTGAGCGTATTTGTTTACGTTTTACAAAAACTAAATTTAAAAGTGCATGACTCATTTGCATAAACTGAATGCTCAAAAAAACAGCTCGCTCCTTGTGTCGCTGATGCGGTTCAGCTTCTGTCGGACTAAAGGACACAACTCAGTGGAATATGAGTGTTCTTTCTGTGACAGAGGGGTGTTCTGCTGATGGTGAGTCTGTTCTGTGTTTCTGTTGCGTTGGCGACATGAGATTATATGTATACGGTCATAGACCGTATATATGAATGGACATATATCTTAGTGTTTTGGTGGTGAATTACTTCGCTTTGCATAGACCTTCATCAGAGTATCAGCGTTTTCAGGTGTCCACACGGTGCTGGTTCAGAGTCGCACTTAGGGCCTGTCCACATGACAAAGTTTTTTGGTCAAAACGGTGGAGTTTGTATTTGTTTTGGTCTTTTGTCCACACGGAGCCGGCATTTTGGGTGGTGGCAAAAAATGTTTTTTGCGAACGGGTTCCAGAGTGGAGAAATCGGCTAAATTACCTTAAAGTTAAAAAAACGATGATGAGATCTGTATTATTTAATATTATTATCGCCGTTAGCAGCTCCACATACAGGTGTATTACATCATTTTTACTCCGTTGTCGTGTGGACGTGAATATTTATTGATCCGACACGTGTGTGGACGCAAATTTTTTTCAGCCCGTAAAAGAAAAAATCCAGGAGCGTTGTCGTGTGGACGTAGCTGTAGATGAATTCATGGGAGCTGTCGGTATCAGATTGTTCCGTCTCTGGAGCCATTTTCCATCAGATTAGTGTGAACAAACACTGCATCCACAATGAAAACAACTCGAATATGCACTTGTGTGGATGAGGCCTATGATAAAAACTGACTGCAGGCACTATTCCACCAAACTAAATCAGAATTATAAACATGAAAATCTGTCATATGCTCTTTAAACATTTATCTGACCTACAATACTCACCCAACAGCAGCCTGCCCGTCCGGTGTGAGTTTGACTGTGACCATGTGGAGACCAGTGCTTCTCCATGAGTATATCACCCAAAGCTTTACTGCTGCGAAGCCTCCGCACTGCATGGGACGCATGCTATTTAGTGTAGACACTGCAGAGGTCACATTCAGGACCCAGAGACTCAAACCTGCTATGCCATTTTATAACACTTGTTTTTATATGGATCCAGTGTCACCCTTTTCTTTGCATGGTTTGCATGATACAGTATGCACCGCTGTAGGACGATACAGAGCAGAGGGGGAACCAAAAGTCTCCTGTCCGTCCCTGCGTCTCCACGTCCCAGTCCATCCTCCTCGCCCCTCTCTGTCTCTCTCAGTGTGTCTCTGTGTCTCTGTGTCCACATGTCCCTGTGTCTCTTGGATGTGTGGTGTGTGTGTTTCGTGTGGGACTGTGACAAACGCAGCCAATGTTTACGGCTTTTATCCAAAATCTCACTGAAAATACACAACGTCAGGTGGAAGTACGACGGCGCTATTTGCATCTGAGGAGTTTATTTGCAAAAACAGATCATTTCTTTACTCTCCAAAGGCCTGAATCTGCTCTTTGGGTCAGTTCGCCTTAGATCACCCAGTGAGTTAAACCCTACTTTGTCAATTTTTATGAAACTTAGCCAGAAAAGCTTCATTTTTTCACTTTTTTGCGTGGTCGCCGAATTTCAAATTGCACTTACTCAGCAACTACTGGTCCGATATGAAAAACCAAGGTATTTCTGGAAAGAGGAAATCATAAGGAATCCAAATGTGGCAGCCAACTTCTAAGTAAATTTGTGTCAAAATAAAAAAGAACCCCCTCCAGATTTTTTATATGCTGTAGTAGACGTATAGGGCTACAATTTTTCTGTTGGTGTCATTGAGGTCGGGTGTGTCACTTATTGTCTATTCATCTCAAAAGTAAAAATAAAATGCAAAAATAAATGCCAGATTTGGATTGCTTATGATTTCCTCTTTCCAGAAATATCTTGGTTTTTGATATTGGACCAGTAGTTTCTGAGTAAATGCAATTTGAATTTCGACAACGACACAAAAAAATTATAAAAATGAAATTGCGATATCTCAGAAACCTTTACTCTGATCAAACTAAAATTTGGGATTTTGTCTTTCTTGGCTGTGACTTACCCAAACACCAATTTTCTTTGCAATTGGACAATGTGAACGTTCGAATTGCAAATTTATTTTGGGTGAATTGAGATGGAATGACTCAGTTGTTTCTCAGTGTTTTAAAAGTGACATCTATTTTTGTGTAATGAAAATGAGATTCTCTTTCTCCCTGATGAAACCAGGGTCTGTGTACCATTTGTCTCTATTTTTACAGTTTCAATTAAGAACGAAAACAGTAAAATTATTAAGTACAGTAAAAATTATTCCATTTTAGTGTCAAACAAAACAAAAAACAGATTTTGACCTCTATTTCCAATATTTAGTTTAAAGTTTAAAGTCTCTGTGACTATTTTAATTTTGATATTTCATTCTCTCTGGTTTATTTGCTCTGGAAGTTCTGCTGCTCAACCCTGGATCTATAATAAATACAATTTTTATTACAGTTCTGTGGTGTCACCTGAACAAAGTTTATCTCTGCTTTCTGTTTCTCGTCATGGAGTTCAACAGTGACTTTCTAAGAAAGTAAACGCGTCGCTATAAAAGAAGACGACATGTTTTCATAAACTGTAACGATTTTTCAGGTAAGTCCTTCAGCAGCAGAACTTCTGAGGCAAATAAACCAGAAAGAATAAAATGTAAAAATTTAAATAGTCACCGAGACTGTTTTAGGTTAGGTTAGGTTCAGTTGCTTTATTCGTACCCGTAGGTAAATTTGTTTTGCAGATTTGAGAGGCAGGTCCCGCATTTCACATTTCATTCATCCACATTATGTGCAATAAACACAAATAAAAACACAATTACAAACTAAAAAGTTACAAAGCTCCAGTGCAGAATAGTTTGTCCATAAACAATTTGTTAAATTCATCCATCACGCTTGGCTAAAATCACAATAAATATTAATATGTTAAAAACACACAATCTTTAGATAAATAGATTACAATTTATTCATAAGTACGACAGCAGCCGGAACAAAGCTCCTTTTAAAACGATTTGTTCTAAATCTTAGAAGTAAAAGCCTCTGACCAAAGGGAAGCAGCTGAAACTCTGAGTTTAGTGGATGTTGCACGTCTTTTAAAATCCTCTGGGACGTCCTCTGTAAGTGTCTTGAGTACAGAGAGTCCAGGCGGCTCTGAGGATGGACAGGTTTGAGGTTTTTTGATTTTTGTTATTTGAAATAAACTTTAAATTAAATATTGAAAGTAGAGGTCGAAATCTGTTTTTTTGTTTGACACTAAAATGGAAAAATTAAATAAACTGTTTTCCCATTTTATTGTTTTTTGTTCTTAAGTGAAATGAAAAAGAACGAATGACACACGGAGCACCCAGGTCACGTTGTTTTCATTCAGAGAATCTGGAGCAAATGGCAACAAAAAAAAGAAAAGAAAAAACTATTTATTTAAAAGTTTTTGCTAATGAACTCTTCATTTACAAATCCAGTATTTTCAATCATATATGATTGTTAAATGGGGCACTTTGGGTCACTTTTTAGGTGGAGGGTCAGAAAACTGTTCCACATGAAAAAAAAAAAAAAAAAAAAAAAAAAAAACAAATCCTTCTGAAACTGTTCGTAGTAGCTCAAAGTTATTACTCGCTTTCCTAGAAGTCTCACTATTCACCTCGAGTTTATATCGGCTTTTTACAGCTTTCAGAGGCCAGAATGAGTCTTTCCACCAATTTTAATGCTAACAACAACTAGCATGCAAACAGAACACTTCCTGATTATCTGACAATACAATGCTGCTTATACAACGTCTATGTACATGGAAAGAAACGGGAATCTGTGCATCATTCGTTCGTTCGTTTTTCAAAATAAAACCAAAAATAAGAAAACGAAAAAATAAATAAAATAAAATAAAATAAGAAAATGAAAAAAACTAAACTATTTTCTTCATTATTTGTCTCTAAAATGAACATGAAAAAAGGGATAAGAATTATTTATTTCAGTTTTCGATTTTGTGTTTAAATGGAAATTGGAAAAAACGGATAGCGGTCGTTTCCCGTTCCGTTCTCCGTGACTGCGATGCTGAACTGAACCAGGACTAAACCAGGACTGATTCCAGGACTGAACCAGGACTGATTCCAGGACTGAACCAGGACTGATTCCAGGACTGAACCAGGACTGATTCCAGGACTGAACCAGGACCAGGTCTGAACCAGGACCGAGTGTCGGGACGGGCCCGGAGTTGCACCCACGTAGACTGTCGGGTGATCAGGACTGAGATCGGGACTGAGACTGGGACCAGACTGAGACTGAGATCAAGACCAGATCGAGACTGAGACCAGGACCAGGACTAAGACAGGGACCAGGCCGGCACTGAGACTGGAACTGAGATCGGGACCAGATCGGGACCAGACCAGGACTTAGATTGACTGAGACTGGGTTAGTCCTGGTTTAGTTCTGATTTAGTCCTGGTTTAGATCTGGTTCAGTCCAGTATCGCAGTTTAAATCACGTAAACGGGAAACGACCTTTATCCATTTTTTTCCATTTTTCATTTAAACACAAAATTAAAAACTGAAAAAACTTATCATTATCCGTTTTTTTTTTTTTTTCATTTTGGTTTTGGAGACAAATAATGAAGAAAACTGTTTTGTTTTTTTGTTTTGTTGTGTTTTTCTTATTTTTGATTTTATTTTTAAAAACGACTGAACGAACGGGTTCAGGGATATACAACCTTTAACCTGTAATCTCCAAACCAATCCCTAACCCAAGAAATACGGGAACTGAGAGCTGAACGCACAGCAACTAGCATGCTAACAGTGCACTTCCTAACTCTTGAACAATAAAATGCTGATACCCGCTTACACAGTATGTCTGCGCTAGAATATTTTGCTCGACTACATCAGAAAACAAAAAACAAAACAAACAAAAAAATCACCCGTTGCCGTGAAGCCTCCACCTGAAAAGTTCCACAGTGCAGCTTTAATGCCTTCAGTAGGACCCACACCTTTTGAATCTGATCAGAGCGCACAGCCATCGTAGTGTGTCGTGTGGGTGTGTGAGCCCGACCTGCGTCTTGCACTATGTTACTTCACAGTCTAGAGCTGCAGCTGGATTTTAAAAAGCCTAAATCTTTTTTCTGGGCCACGAAAATCAGGGATAAACCTTTTAATTTCACGCAGTTGGGCTTCGAGTATTTTTAAAGACGACTCGTGCTATAAGCTCTTTGTGTACTGTAGGGTAGATTTGTATAGAGCGGACTCACGCACTTCTCCGGTCCGTCTTGTCCGAGCTGGTCCGAAACGAATCGAGGCCACGCACAACAGCGCTTCTCTGCCGCCGCTTTAGTTTAGAGTCTTTACAAACGTCTTAACCTTATTACGACCTTATGATATGTAAGCATGCCCACAGCAGAGCCCGAGACGCAGCTGCCGACGCCAGGGCTTACGCCAAACCGACGAGAAGTTCTGATAAATATGAAACGGCGTGACATTCTAATAACGCTGCCTTCCTGGTTTATAATCCCAGGACTATTTTTGGGAGACCTATTCCAGTCTTCATTACCCGGAAGGTCGATTTCATTCATTTGCAGTGAAAACCTGAGTAAATTTCGTTCTAGTGTTGCGATGCTTTAGCCCAGGGGTGTCCAAACTATTTTCATCAAAGCTACATATGTAAACACAGACAAAACAGAGGGCTGATCGAGGGTCACAGTCTGGTGCTCAATACAGAGAATAATTGAAATATGTTCATGTTTAACACGTTAGAATGAGCCATCAGTCTTTATTCATTCAAAATCCTCAAAACCACACACGAAATATTAAATATTGGCTTTATCGAGGTAGATTTTCAAAAAAATTGCAATAAAAAGTACATTTTTCATTGATGCAACGTAATTTGGGCCAATTCTCCAGGAAGCCTGAGGGCCAAGAAAAATTAGTTTGGACATGTCTGCTTTAGGCTGATTCATCAGCCGGTTTCACTTCGGAGAAACTGTGTGACCTCGCAGCGTTAGAATTCGTTCGCTCGACTGTAGGCGGGTACCGTATTTTTTGGACTATAAGTCGCTCCGTAGTATAAGTCACACCAGCCAAAAAATGCGCAATGAAGAAAAAACATTGGGGAAATGTATTTTATAAAATGAGAGACCTGGAACCGACATTTCATCTTAAAAGTTAAGTTCTAGTAAAAACAACAGAATAGAGAACAACAGACTGAATAGGTGTTAATAGGTTAATGTAACAGTTCTTCAGATAACTATAGCACAAACAACATAACAAACTCACGATCTCACTCCAAATCACTAAATCCATTCAATTCTTCATCCTCGCTGTGACTTCTGCTCGACCCCGGAGATAAACAATAGATCTATGATGTAAACACAGCGCTGATTCCTCTTCTGTGTCGCTGTCGTCAGACTCAGCATCAGTTCCAGTTAGAATTATTCTGGTCTTTCTGAATCCCGACAGGATGGTTTCGGTGTCACTGAAGTCCAGACTTTGTCCATCCATCCAGCGACTTCAGGAAAGTTTCATGGTGCATCCTCCCGGTTACCATGAAGCTGTGTTCTCCATCCCCATTTTCCACCAGTCCCTCACAAGTTTCTCGCTCACTCCAAACTTTCTTTCTGCTGCCCGATTACTGTTTTCGGCTGAATATTTCACTATTTGCAGCAGGACAACGGCTTTTTCTACAGGAGACATGCGCGTTAGAGCGAAGTGACAGTGGTACAGGAGTAATAGTTGTACTAGATACTTACACACAAGCCTAGAGCCTGTCGCGGCTGTCAGTCTGAAAATTTTAATATATAAGTCGCACCGGAGTATAAGTTGCAGGAAACACCCAAACCATGAAAAAAGCACAACTTACAGTCTGAAAAATACGGTACTTTTTAAAATTTAACCAATCGCTGCTATTTGGACGTTAACTGGTATATTCAGCAATAACGTCTTTCCCCTTGATGAAATCCAGCAAACATTCTCAAAAAATCCCCTAGGCTGAGAGAGGATTTTTCTCATAGAGCACAGTGTCAAGAACGTTTCGTGTTCGTCTCACCGGGCGCCTACAACTTTCAAAAATGTCGGATTTTGTGGTGATTTTTACCTATTTTTAGATCATAAACATTTTCTCAGCTCAAATTCCTTCAGTTGTCTTAAAAAACGCTTCATAATCGTGGGAGAAAAGAGCACTATTGCGCGTGCTTAATCGACCCACAGCCACCGGAAGTACCTCACCGGGCTAAAGGCGAATCTGGAGTCACGTAACGCCCCAACAATCCATCAAGCGGTGCGGCTTTGCAGTTTACCAAAGTCGTACTAAAACATTTTGACAGATTTCTGAGCGCCGTGCACCACATAAAATCGTTTTGAGGTCGGCAAGCACAACCAGAATCACCGGATTGTCAGGCGCGGTGTCGATTTTTGAGAAAATTAAAGGATTTTAGGAAGGAAGTGCGCCTTGTAGTCCAAAAAATACGGTAACTCTCCTAAATAAGATCTGTTGAAGCTTTATCTCTCGCTCGGTGCCGCTGCTTTTATAAAAATGTGTATTGGATTATCGTCTTTACGGCGCGAGGCGGTGGGCGGCGGATAAGCTCTCGCGTCGGCAGCTCGTGGTCGGGCCTGAGCGGAGGAAAGTACCAACTCCAATACTCCTCGGCGCTATTTAACCCTTATATTCTCCCTTATGCCTAAGTATAACCCGAGCTATGGTACTGCAGGCCTGTATGGCTGTGTCCCTGCAGCTATAGACTCCACTCAGATGTCTCTCTCTCTCTCTCTTTACCTGTTGTGTATTCTTAAAGACAGGAGTTACTATGTTTTTTTAAAAAGATCGAACCAGTCTTTTGTTCTTCCATGCTTACATTGTGTTGGATCATGTTTTTTAGCGAGGTCAGCGCCAGCCGGTGACCTCCGAAGGGACGGGAGCGAAGGCCGAGCTCTGATTTTGTGTAAACTTACGCCGTTACGAACCTTAAAGTGCGTACGGCAGGTCCTGATATTTAAGATTTGACACACAATTTTGCTTATTTTTGGTTTCGTTTTTAATTTTGAAACAGTTTATAGTTTAATTTTTTTGTTCGGGGGTGTTTCCGTAACTGTTCGTAAGCGATCGTAACGTTATCGAGGACCAAAAGTTGCACAATAATTATGATTTGACTAATAAAAATAAACGACAACGCCTTTATTTTCTTGAATGAAGGTTTAAACTGCCAGAAAAATGCCGTCCTTGCACGTGATCGGACGGTGTTGACGACAAAGATAAAGGTATTTCTCTTAAAACACAGAGTTACTTTTTGTATTTTTGTGCTTTTCTTCGTCAACTTTTCATTTTATTTTCCACAAACTGCCACTTGACTGATGTAGAACTGTGATAAATCTTGAGCACAGGCACAATCCAAACCAAGTCAGAGTTAGAAAAAACACAAAAACCTGTCGTACGCACTTGTCCGCGTCCCTCCGGAGCGTACTGACTGGCACTCACTGGCCGTTTGCATTGCATCGTGACACTATTGTAAACAGGAGGTGGTCTGCAGGTGAATCACTGTTGATGCACGTGAGAAGTGAACTGTCTTCCAGCTCAGAAAATTACACAGGGACCAATGTCCATTTACAAACTCTAGGGGAAATGAAAGGTCCTGGATTATGCATCGGAACAGTTTGATTTGGTTTGTGTTGCGATTTTATCATCAGAAATGTGTTTTGTTTTTCATTTGTGTACGAATAATTCTTCAGGATCTTTGGCCCATATACGTTTTATGCTTTTGGTCCTTTCCACCACAAGTTATACATGTATTGAAAAAACACAAACAACGCTTTTTATTTGCTCTTTCACGTGAGTAAATCTCATGACGAAAAACCCAGAGAACATACTGTATTTTTCGGACTATAAGTTGCTCCAGAGTATAAGTCGCACCAGCCAAAAAATGAAGAAAAACACATATACAAGTTGCATTTTTGGGGGGAAATTTCTTTTATAAAATCAGAGACCAGGAGCCGACATTTCATCTTGAACAGAAGACATGAACAGTTCAGTTCTTCAGAACATTTAACGTCACTTCTGACAACTCCACGACCTCCGGAAGTTTCAAGATCAGTTCCAGTTAGAATTATTCGGTCTTTCTGAATCCCGACAGGATGGTTTCGGTGTCACTGAAGTCCAGAATCCAGACCAGTGGCTTCAGGAAAGTTTCATGGTGCATCCTCCCGGTGTCACAAGTTTCTCTCTCACTCCGAACTTTCTTTCTGCTGCTCGATTATCGTTTTCAGCTGCAGATTTCACGACTTGCAGTTTGTAGTTTGCAAAATATGATTCGTCGTCTGTTAAATTGTTCAGTGGTGCAGAAGTAACGGTGCGATCGAGTGACATGATACAGACAGGACAGAGGCTCTTTCTGCAGGAGACATGCGCAGTAGAGTGAAGTGACAGTGGTACAGGAACAGGAGCAGCAGATACTGACACACAAGACTAAAGCCTCTCGCCGCTTCAGTGTGAAAACTTTAATATATAAGTCGCACCAGAGTATAAGTCACAGGAAACACCCAAACCATGAAAAAAAGTGCGACTTATGGTCCGAAAAATACAGTAAAAGGAGTTGTGTCTCTTCACATGTCAGAGGCTGTGTCCTTCTCAAACCTCTTTGCTCCATTACAAATGAAACGGTGTCGTCGTCTCGTCTTGTCCAGCAGTGGTCCAGTTGAAAAAGTTTGGACATTGATCATTTTTGTTTCGGCTCGGTCCAGAAGACGTTTCACATTTGATGGAACTGACTTGATTTGGCCCAAGATTTATACTGTTCTGTTTTAAGTCTGACCAGGGGAAGAGCTTTTAGAGTCAAACTAAATTAAATCTTCAGTAAAATCAAATGTGAAATGGGTTATAGGATGGGAGCTGAAATGTCTCGATCGCAACAGCAAGGTCCAGAAGACTTCAGTACACCGGTCTGTTCCACTGTCCTACATCATCATGTGAGGTAGAAGTCCAAGTACTGGTCCTTATCATATTTAGTAAACAATTTTTTATTATATTTACTACATACTTTAAAATAATTTCAGTGCTCAAATGGCCTTTATTATAAAATATCATACCAAAAAGACAGATAATAGTTTGTGGTAAGTTTTAGTGTTTTGACAGCTGTAAAGTCACAGCGCCGGAGTCTGAGTCTGTCCTGCCATTTTACAAAACATTTATAGAACAAAACCATGTCTAAGTTTTTTGTACCATGGACAATCATTCGTTCATTCGTTTTTCAAAATAAAACCAAAAATAAAAAAACGGAAAACCAAATATTTTCTTCATTATTTGTCTCCAAAATCAAAATGAAAAAATGGATAACGATTCATTTTTTGTTGTTGTTGTTGTTTTTTTCAGTTTTTGATTTTGTGTTTAAATGAAAAATGGAAAAAAACGTTTCCCGTTTTTGGACTTAAACTGCAATGCTGCACTTTTGTGCCCCATACAGACTAAACCAGGACTAAACCAGATCTGAACGAGTTCTAAAACAGGACTGAACCAGGACTAAACCAGGTCTAAATCAGGTCTAAACCAGGACTAAAACAGAGCTGAACCAGGACTAAAACTAAACCAGGGACTAAATGAGGACTAAACCAGGCCTAAATTAGGTCTAGGACTAAACCAGGAAATTAGGTCTAAACCAGGACTAAACAAGACTAAACCAGTCTAAACCAGGTCTAAATCAGGACTAAATCAGGTCTGAACCAGGTCTAAACAAGAACTGAACTAGGACTAAACTGGATCTAAACTAGTACTAAACCAAGTCTAAACCAGAACTAAACAAGGACTTAAACCAGAACTAAACCAGGACTTCATTTTGTTATTGGAGACAAATAAATGACAAAAATTGTTGTTTTTTCGTTTTCTTATTTTTGCTTTTATTTTGGAAAAAACGAATAAACGAATGATACACAGATTCTGGACCACTGCTGGATGAAGGAGGGACTACATCGTCTTTTTTGAGTTAATATTTGGAGTTTTCTTCGTCCGAACAAACATAAAATGAACGTTTATGAATGTAGCTAAAATATAAATGCAGTTTTTATCGTGTTTTGTCGTTTCCTCGTTGCGTTCACTCACTGTCTGGGTTTACGCTGATCTTTCCCGCCCTGAAACTGCCTTCACATCAAAACGATGCATAATACGGGACCTTTTCAAACACGCGGTAACTTTCACTGATAACACTCGCCTCGTACTCGTAGTTGATTTGACCACAGAAGATGGCAGCTCGTCCACACACAGAGGATTATGGGGGATTGTGGGTAATCTTAAACCAGTGGCCTTCCGAGCTGTGGACACGTCACCGTCACCGCCCGCCCCTCCGCCGGCTCGCACTTGTGTTCACCATCATGATTTAATATGCAAATGTATTCTTATGACTTGATTTTTTTCAATTCCACATCTTTTCAATTGCACCTGTTAATAATAAAGTTCTGAACGGTTCTTTGTGCTCGTCGTGGTTTTTGTTTTGTTTTTTATTGTGAGTTTGGACTGTCAGGGCTCGACAAAGGAGCACGGGGGAAACTACGCAAAAGGTTAAACCGGAATGAATGAGGTCGAGCTCGTTGGAAAACACAACAGAATGTCAAATAAGTCATGTTTTTTAATTATTTGTAACGTAATTAACAGAGTTTTTCCTGTCTGAATCAGTGCGATCGGAGAAAACTTTACAAAAACAGCAACACTCAGAGCTACTTTCTGCCTTTTGTTTACATGTTTTCCCAATTTTCCAGTCTGATCCAGTTCCTCACAGTTTTTCCCGCAGCTGCTGCTCTTTCCCAGATCATCCCAGGTTCGTCTACATAAACTCACTCTGCCCGTTCAGTCCTTGCGAGATTGTTGAAGAGTCAAGAGACACACTCCAACTCTGTATCTGATCCATTGTGTGTCCAATTATTCCCTGTTCAGGACAGTTTTTGTGTTTTTACCCAGCTTGTTTTCTATTAGAGACTTCCCAGTGAGGAGGATATTTAGTAAGTTAGTTAGTTAGTAAATAATAAAGCCTTTCACAGATAAAAAAAAAAAACACCAAGTGCTTTACAGAGTGCAATAAACAACATGTACAAGAACAGAGGAATAGAGTAAACGTCAAGCACGTCGATGGTTTTCTGTGGCAAAATATCTGTGGAAATATCTTGCACATTTTGCACCAGCTTCATAAATCTGCCCCATCACTAAATCTTCAATCAACAAGGCTGACAAAGGAAAAACATTCTAACATGAAGAATTTATCCACAACTATCAAGAGAAAAAAGACGAAAACTCAAAGACGAACAACGACGACGCATTAGTGAGCAAAACTAATGTTATGGTCATGAATAAAACAGAAGTAATAAGTAATTCATGAATAAGTAACTTGTGCACTCAGACTGAATCTAGAATTAAAATAAAAATCGATTTCATGATGTCGATATTTGCATAGACAGAGATTTGTGCAGTTTAAATGCTACAAATGTTCACAGATCACATGTCTCACATTTAAACTGCACAAATCTCTCTGTCCATGCAAATATCGACAACATGAAATCGATTTTTAATTTTAATTCTAGAATAGTCTGAGTGAACAAGTGACTTCTGTTTTATTCATGACCATGACGTTAGTTTTGTTCAGTAGTTTCACTAATGCGTCGTCGTTGTTCGCTTTACGTTTTCGTCTTTCTTACCTTGATAGTTGTGGATAAATTCTTCATGTTAGAATGTTTATCCTTTGTTTGATTTTGTTGGATGAAGATTTGGTGATGGGGCAGATTTATGAAGCTGGTGGAGAATATGTACAAATATTTTGCCTTATAAAAGCAGTAACTGAGAGTTATGTTTACCCCACATCGTGGCACTTGAGGCCGTTGTGAAAAAGCTTGTCTAAATAGTGTCTTGAGCTGCTTTTTAAAAGAGTCAATATTTGGGTCTGCCTCATGGAGGGCTACGGGCGGGGCATTTCATAATGTTTTTACAGAGCCACTGGTGCTTCAAACCACCACCATCACGCACGCACACATTTTTCATAATAGGCGATGTGGGTGAAGTGCCTTGCCTAAGGACACAACAACAGTTTTTGCGACTGGCGCCCCCCTGTGGCACCTGCTATACCTAACGGTCTCCTGTCCAAATACTACCCAGGCCTGGCCCTGTTTAGCTTCTGAGATCTGACGAGATCAGGCTTTGACAGTCTGGTATGGGCATGAGTATGAACATGAGGCACTTAAACACATGGTGGATGAAGTGTCCTGCTCAAGGTGCTGAGATGGAACTACCAACTTGCAAACGCTTAAATCAAATATTAGCCACATCTGGTGTAAGGTATAATTCTAGTGATTTAGTCCAACATTAGGCTTCTTTCCCTCTTAATGTCACTTTTTTTAAAAGCACTTTTCACAACTTTCAGAGACCAGAGCGAAGTTTTGCAGAGACGATGTCTAAATCTGAGACAATAAAACGTGGAGTGGACATATTTTGACTTCAAGAGCTGCTCATACAATATTTCTGAACCATTTTTGCTCAAATACACTGGAAAAAAGTCACGCTCAGAGTCTTTAAGTTCACATCCTGACATGATATATGTATATTTAAAGTAAAATATTTGGACGACCCTAAACCAAACTCTCCAGATCGTCTGCCGTTGTTGAGTGAAGGTGCGGGGGTCTGAGTGAAAGCTTCGGTCAGGTCGGCGTCGGGAGGAGGAGCCGTAACCTGATCTCCGGCTCAGCTCTGGGCTCGGGGGCCCGCCCGGCGCACACTGACACTGTACTGGCACCGGACAATCGCCCCTGACAACCAGATCGACAGGATTAGAGCGCTAAGCCGAGTCCGAGCGCGGGCACCTCCTCTGGACGACCGCACGTCAGGTAAGAGCAGGAGAACGACTCAGGGAAGAATTTAAAGGCTGAGTTTTGAATTTTAAAATGAGAACAGGTGGGTAGTGATTTGTTATTTTTACACAGTTATATTTAAAGATACACTACAGAACTTTTATATTGGAGAGATTGGCACCAACTTGTCTTAAAAGCTTATGATGGGTTTTCTTTTTTAATTTATTGAATATGGACAGTGTATATTAATGAGTAAATATTTCTCATTTCCATCTCAGCAGGTGACACCACAAATTTAACAGAAAAAAAAAAACAACAACAATAACAAGCGACAGTTCTAAACTAAAAGTGCCCACAAGTCTGGTTTTCCTTTAGTCGCTGTTTCAAGTGGGATTTGAAAGTGTCCAGTGTTGGAGTTTCTCTTATTGATGATGGGAGAATGTTCCAGAACTTAGATCCTCTGACTGAGACACACTTTGTCCAAATGTCTGCGTCTGTGTGGAGCTCACAGTTCCCTTAGGTCAGACATATCAGACTCAGGCCTGGGGGTCAAAATTGGCCCACGATATAATTACGTTTGGCCCGAGAGATCATATCAAACATGTATTAGAGCTGCCCACCGGCTACAGATCGACTATAGACACATTATTTATTTAAAATGTTGTTATTATTTTATATGATGTTTGTTCTGGATTCAATGTTTAAGCAAAACTATTATTAAACATTTATTTTAATAAGAAAAGGTTTAACGTTACATATCTTAAAAGAAGAGAAAACATGCAGATGTTGTTGAAATTTTTCAGTAGATATTTAGTTTGGCACCGACTTAGTCCCAGTTTTTTTATTTTGGCCTCTGTGTTTGAGTTTGACACTCCTGTCTTAGGCCGTGGTCCTAGTTCCCAATCCCACTGACGGTCTTTACTTTAATAAAATCCTGTAATGGAGCAGGGGCAAGTCCACACAAAACTTTATATATAAAACATCCATATTTAAAATGAACCAAATTATTCAAATTAAGCAGATTGTACTTGTCTAAAATAATGCAGGTGAGATGAGAATGGTTAAAGTGATTTGACTGGTTTGAGTTTTGTGCCAGCAGTGAATGACCATGTGGTTCTGCAAGAATCATGGAGTGTAAAAACATTTGTGACGCATATGGAGTCATGAAGGATCTTACCTGACTAAAATTCACTAAGTTAAAATGAACAGTTTTTGCGAGGAGCTTAATGTGTTTCTTAAACGTCAGTCCCAGGTATTTAAACTCTTTGACGAGGCTGAGTTCCACCCCGTCCACAAACACACTGCACCTCTGTAGCTCAGTTGTTGTTGTTGTTTTTTTTGTTTTTTTTTTTATACTGAGTTGCAAGCACAAGTTCTTGACCCACTTTTAGACATGAGTCATGGCTGATGTTCATTTTTCTGAAGCTTCTTGTACAGTTTTGGCATGTTTAAAGATTTTGTCATCGGTTTGGTGCGATCGTATCTGTGGTAAATATGTATCATCGTTTTACATCAATTAAGCAACAGTTTTTATATAAAAGTAAAAAAAAAAAAAAAAAAGACGAGGTGACCCGAGTTTCTGTGTGTGTGTTACAGAATGTCCTCGTCACAGGGCCGCGCTCCTCTGTTTCTGCTGCTGTCGGTGTCAGCCGTGTTACTGCTGCTGCTCTGTTACGACTCTCCAGGTATTGTTCCATTCTCCTGAGTCCTCCAGGTCTGGGCCTTGGAGCTTTCACGGTCCATATGTGCCAGGAAGAAACATCTAAACAGAGATCAGAATCAGCACATTTTTGGCTCGTGCTCTCTTTGTCCACTCCAACCCTGCAACCTACCGTATTTCTCGGACTATAAATCGCTTTGGAGTATAAGTCGCACTTTTGGGGGGAAATTTCAGACTGTTAACGTCACATATGAACAGTTCTTCAGATAAACTATAACATAAACAACAGAACAGAACAAGTTTAACAAACTCTCCGTCTCACTCCAAATCACTAAATCCATTTCCTTACTCATCCTATGTGTTATTTTTGAGCAACTCCGCGACCTCCGGAGGTAAACAGAGCGCCACTTCCTCTTCTATGTAACTTTCGACAGACTCAGTTCCAGTTAGAATTATTCTGGTCTTTCTGAATCCCGACAGGATGGTTTCGGTGTCACTGAAGTCCAGACTTTGTCCATCCATCCAGTGACTTCAGGAAAGTTTCATGGTGCATCCTCCCGGTGTCACGAGTTTCTCTCTCACTCCAAACTTTCTTTCTGCTGCTCGATTATCGTTTTCAGCTGCAGATTTCACGACTTGCATCTTGTAATCTGCAAAATCGGATTTTGTTTTTGGGGTCATTTGTGTTCAGTCTTCTCAATCTTTGTCTTTATAAGTTTGTTTAGATGTTAAATTGTTCAGTGGTGCAGAAGTAACGGTGCGATCGACTGACATGATACAGACAGGACAGAGGCTCTTTCTGCAGGAGACATGCGCAGTAGAGCAAAGTGACAGTGGTACATTTAAATTTAAGTCGCAGGAAACACCCAAACCATGAAAAAAAAAGTGTGACTTATAATCCATAAAATATGGTTCTCCAAAACACAACATAACCTACATACTCCTGGTGTTCTTCTGACGTTTTCTTGGTCTTTTCTTGGTGTTGCTGTGACGTTCTTCTGATGTGCTACAGAACAAAGGTCTGTGGAAGTTCGGAGACGGCGGAGAGACGACCCAGAGTACACAGGTACGACAAACTCGTGACGAGGACCACGGCTCAGGTCAGAAAGCTCCAGTCTGGTACTCTTCCCCAGAAATCATTCAGCGCAGTTTCTCTAAATGCTTCTCACTGGAAACCTCCTTCAGATCTGGAGAAGGGTCTGACTGGGTTTACCTGACCTGACCAGGATCTTAGCTCATATCTTCAGAAACATGGATCTAGCTGAACTTCTGTACGGTAATAATGTATGTATGCTGTTTTGTGGAGCGCAGGAGCGAGGAGTGAGGAGCAGAGACCACAAGAAGATCACGACTCCACAGGTAAAACTCTGCACACAACCTGGTCTCTAATGTCCATTCAGCTGTAAAACCAGGAGTCTCCAACCTGCACAACTGTGATCCCATTCAGTTCTGGTTCAGTCCTGGTTCAGACCCGGTTCTGACTCAGTTTAGACCTGGTTCAGTCTCGGTTCAGACCTAGTTCAGACCCGGTCCTGTCCCGGTTTGGACTCGGTTCAGACTCGGGTCAGACATCGTTCAGAGACCTCTGACCTGGTTCAGATCCGATCCTGACCTAGTTTAGTCCTGGTTCAGTCTCGTTCAGACCTGTTCAGACGGTCCTGTCCCGTTTGGACTCGAGACTCTCAGACATCGTTCAGTCCTGGTCAGACCTGGTTCTGACCTGGTTCAGATCCGATATAGTCCTGGTTCAGACCTAGTTTAGACCTGGTTCAGTCTTGGTTCAGACCTAGTTCAGACCCGGTCCTGTCCCGGTTTGGACTCGGTTCAGACTCGGGTCAGACATCGTTCAGTCCTGGTCCAGACCTGGTTCTGACCTGGTTCAGATCCGATATAGTCCTGGTTCAGACCTAGTTCAGACCTGGTCAGTCTGTTCAGTCCTGGTTCAGTTCAGACTGGTTCAGACTTCGGTCAGTCCTAGTTTAGACCTGGTTCAGTCTTGGTTCAGACCTGGTTCAGACTTGGGTCAGTCCTAGTTTAGACCTGGTTCAGTCTTGGTTCAGACCTAGTTCAGACCCGGTCCTGTCCCGGTTTGGACTCGGTTCAGACTCGGGTCAGACATCGTTCAGTCCTGGTCCAGACCTGGTTCTGACCTGGTTCAGATCCGATATAGTCCTGGTTCAGACCTAGTTCAGACCTGGTTCAGACTTGGGTCAGTCAGTCCTGGTTCAGACCTCGTTCAGTCCTGGTTCAGACTTCGGTCAGTCCTGGTTCAGACCTGGTTCAGTCCCGGTTCAGTTCTGGTTCAGTCCTGGTTCTGACCCAGTTCAGTCCGGGTTCAGACCTTATTCAGACCTAATTCAGACACAGTTCTGTCCCAGTTCAGACTCGGTTCAGACATGGTTCAGTCCTGGTTCATTCCCGGTTCAGACCTGGTTTAGATGTGGTTCAGTCCTGGTTCAGTCCTGGTTCAGTCCCAAATAGGACCCGGTTCAGTTCCGGTTCAGTGCCGATTCAGACCTAGTTCAGTCCTGGTTCAGACTTGGGTCAGTCCTGGTTCAGTCCTGGTTCAGTCCTGGTTCAGACCTAGTTCAGACAAAGTTCTGTCCCGGTTCAGACATGGTTCAGTCCTGGTTCAGACGAAATCAGACACGATTCAGACCTGGTTCATACCCGGTTCAGTCCCGGTTCAGACTCTGTTCAGACATGGTTCAGTCCTGGTTCAGACCTGGTTCAGTCCCGGTTCAGTCCTGTTTCTGTGAGCAGGTCTTAATCATGGTGCAGAGTCTTAAACACGTCCTCTCTCAGCATGTGACCCTGAGTTAAAGTCGCCCTCTGGGACATTGTGTCTTCATAAAGCTCACATGGATCTTTCACTTATCGACCAGGCGCAGGATATTGACCTAATATGGTCGCGTGCAGCCTCAGCTTCCTCTGCCGGGACCCATCACTCGCAACGATCGTCGTGCCTTCACCGGGGTCAGAGAGTGAAGGCGGGGGAAGGAGGTAGTCCAAGTTTAGACCGGGTTTAGTCCGGGTTTAGACCTGAACCAGGACCTTATCAGATGTGGTCTTGTTGTGGTTTAGTCTGATTAAGTCCTGGTAATCTGGGGCCAGTCGTGGTTTAGTCCTTGTTTTTAGTTTTGGCAGTAAATTCATGATGTTGTCCTGGTACTTTTGTCTTAGTCCTGGTTTAGACCTGGTTTAGTCCTGGTATAGTCCTGATTTAGTCCTGTCTTGCTCCTGGTTTAATGTTGGAGTGTTTTATGTTTTATGTCCTCATTAGTCCAGATTTAGTCCAGATTTAGTCCAGGTTTAGTTCAGGTTTAGTTTAGTCCAGATTTAATTCAGCTTTAGGTCAGGTTTAGGTCAGGTTTACTTGAGGTTTAATCCAAATTTAGTTCAGGTTTAATCCAGGTTTAATCCAAGTTTAATATATATTTAATCCAGGTTTATTTTAGGTTTAATCCAAATTTTGTTCAGGTTTAATCCAGATTTAGTTCAGATTTAGTTCAGTTTAGTCCAGGTTTAGCCCAGTTTTAATCCAGGTTTAATACAAATTTAGTCCCAGGTTTAGTTCAGGTTTAATTTAAATTTAGTTCAGGTTTTATCCAGGTTTAGTCCATGTTTAATCCAAGTTTAATATATATTTAATTCAGGTTTATTTTAGGTTTAATCCAAATTTTGTTCAGGTTTAATCCAGGTTTAATCAAGTCCAGTTTAGTTCAGATTTAGTTCAGGTTTAGTTCAGGTTTAGTTTAATTCAGATTTAGTCCAAGTTTAGTTCAGGATTATAGTTCAGGTTTAGTCCAGGTTTAGTTCAGGTTTAATCCAAATTTAGTTCAGGTTTAATCCAGATTTGTTCAGGTTTAGTCCAGGTTTAGTTCAGGTTTAATCCAGTTTTAATACAAATTTAGTCCAGGTTTAGTTCAGGTTTAATTTAAGTTTAGTTCAGGTTTTATCCAGGTTTAGTCCATGTTTAATCCAAGTTTAATATATATTTAATCCAGGTTTATTTTAGGTTTAATCCAAATTTTGTTCAAGTTTAATCCAGGTTTAATCCAGATTTAGTCCAGATTTAGTTCAGATTTAGTTCAGATTTAGTTCAGGTTTAGGTCAGGTTTAGTCCAGGTTTAATAGTCCAGGTTTAATACAAATTTAGTCCAGGTTTAGTTCAGGTTTAATCAAGGTTTAATTCAGATTTAGTCCAAGTTTAGTTCAGGATTATAGTTCAGGTTTAGTCCAGGTTTAGTTCAGGTTTAATCCAAATTTAGTTCAGGTTTAATCCAGATTTGTTCAGGTTTAGTCCAGGTTTAGTTCAGGTTTAATCCAGTTTTAATACAAATTTAGTCCAGGTTTAGTCCCGGTTTAGGTCAAATTAATCCAGGTTTAATTGAGATGATGTAGAATGTGAGGCAGGTTTAGTCGTAGTTTGGTTCTGGTTTAGTCTTGGTTTAGTCTTGTTTGAGTCGTGGGCTAGTCCTGATCTAGTTTCAGTCTTCACTACAGGGACCCACCATGTGAGAATGTGAGGTCTAGTCTTGGTTTAGTCTTGGTTCAGTCCTGGTTTAGTCCTGGTTCAGATGTTGGTCCAATCCCAGCCTTCCAGGGACTCATCATGTAGAATGTGAGATTTAGCCTTGGTTTAGTCCTGGTTTAGTCCAGGTTGAGGTCTAGACCCAGCCTTCCAGGGACCCATCGTGTGATAATGAGAGGTTTAGTCTTGGTTTAGTCCTGGATTAGTCCTGGTTTAGTCCAGGTTGAGGTCTAGACCCAGCTTTCCAGGGACCCATCATGTGAGAGTGTCAGGATTAGTCCAGGTTTAGTCCAGGTTTAATCCAGGTTGAGGTCTATTTCTAGCCTTCCAGGGACCCATTATGTACAAAGTGAGGAAGATTAAAACTTTAGTCCTGGTTTAGTCCTTGTTTAGTCCTGGTTCAGTCCCGATCCAGTCCCAGCTTTACCGCAGGGACCTTCACGCAGAAAGTGAGGCAGATTAAAGTCTAACTGTGGCACTCCATTTCCCAGAATTCCCGACGGAGCACTTGGACCCTGCAGCCATTGACCTGACTCCGCTGGTCAATACTCTCATAAACTCCAGCCAATCAGGTGAGCCGTTCTTCACTCCCCTCCGGTCTCGTACGCGTCGGTCGACTTCTGCTGCTCATTTTCATTATTTTGGTCCGTTTGAATCATCTGCCTTTAGCGTCGCTCGTAATTGGATCACGATAAATCAATATCTGAAGGAGATTTAAGTCTGAATGTCGGTCCTGTGAGTCCGGGTTAAATACAGGTTTAGATTCATAACAATAAATCCACAGAAAAGTGACTTCGTTAGTTAAGTAAAATGGACTCTTGAGAGCTTTAAAGGTTGTATAGAGGATTTTTTTAAGGGAAGAGAAATACAGCGACAGTCCTTGTGCGCATTCAGAATTACTGTTGAAGTTTCCTGTCTAGAAGTAATTCAGCGACCGACGCGTCAGTTTTTAGACCCTTCGTCTGCTTCGGTCGCGCCATCGCTGGACGAGATCTCCAAGAATCACCTCAGTTTGGCTTTGCTCCTTTTCCTCTTCTCCTCTTCTTTCAGCGACCTCAAAAACGGACTTTCTTTTGCGGCGAACCGGTCGTGGATTCTCGTCCGCCGTCGCGACAAACTTTGTGCGAAATGCGAGGAAGCGACAGTTCGAAAAAGCCTCTAAGAACCGCTGCGTAAACCACGTAATCCCCGCGCTCCGACGAGTCAGTTATACTAGGGAGTTTGATTGACAACCGAACAGCCAATAGAAAATGAGGGAGCCTCGTTTTCTATTGGCTGATGTTTATCTGGCCTCAACACGTCCACAGTTGATAGATTTTCGTTCTTTTTTTTTTTGGTCATCATAATTACAAAGCTGCTGCGTCTCTGTAATGGTATTTTAAACTTTCACTGACAGTTTGAAACAAAAAAAAATCCTCCATACAACCTTTAAGACATGATAGAATGTTGTTACCTCCACAGAAACAGACCTGGAGTTGGGTTTTGTTTCATTGGCAAAGAAGAATTTCAGTTTGTCGACTAGGGCTGGGTAACCTTAAAAAGTTGCCGATACGATACAGACCACGATACGATACATATCTCGTTACAGTGCAATTTCGATTCGATACGATATATTTCAAACGATTCGATACAGTTCAATAAAAAATAAAGCCTAAATCATGGCTGTGATACTAAAAGTGTTTGTTAAATCTCTTCTAGTGCAAAGTTCATATGAAAAATGGTAATTTTAATCCTCAAAACAGTGAAAATGTCAAATGTGTCGCATAAAAACTTTTCCTTCCTCTGAACAAACAACAAAACTGCACTGCAGAAAGTAAATATCTAGGCAAGTTAAAATGTTAATGTGTAATGTTTAATCTCAAAAATTAAGAACATTTGACTTTATTTGAGTCGATTGTTCTGAGCATGTCTCACCGGGAGGAGGCCCCGGGCAAGACCCAGGACACGCTGGAGGGACTATGTCTCTGGGCTGGCCTGGGAACATCTCGGGGTCCCCCTGGAGGGCTCTGCTTAGACTGATGCCCCCGTGACCCGGCCCCGGGTAAGAGAAAGAAAATGGATGGATGAGTCGATTCAACTTGACAAGTAAAATGATCTGCCAATGGAATAAGTGATTTTATTCATTCGAGCAACATTAGATTCTGTTTTTTATTTTAAGTGTAAACAGTTGTTCTTTTTCTTATTTTAAGTGCAGCAGATGTATTTTCATATTTTAAGTGCAGAAAGTCTCGTTCCACTGGCAGATAATTTTACTTGCTAAATTAAATTTACTCAAATCAAGATCAAACTTTCTTAATTCAAGTCGTCTGAACTTAGATTTTGTTTTTGTTTTTTTGTGGTGTGTAGCTCTGTAACAAAAACAATTTAGTAAAATAAACCAAAAAAGTACTCTTGGTGATATATCGATACAGCAGACCACGATATCAATACTGCATCATCACATTAAGCGATACGATATATATCGATATTTCAATATTTTTGCGCAGCCCTATTGTCGACTGGACAAAAGTTTATTTGGTGGAATAGATTTCGCAGCTCATCCAAGCTGCTTCTTCAGATTCTGCAGAAGCAGCAGGAGCAGCAGAAGCAGTAGAGTAAATGTCACGTACGTTAATGCTTTTTTATGGCAAAATATCTGTGGAAATGTCTCACATATTTTCCACCAGCTTCAGAAATCTGCCCCATCACCAAATCTTCATCCAACAAGGTCGACAAAGGATAAACATTGTAACATGAAGAATTTATCCACAACTATCAAGGGAAGAAAGACAAAACTTAAAGGAGAAAAACGACGAGGCATTAGTGAACTACTGAGCAAAACTAACATTATGGTCATGAATAAAACGTAAGTAACTTGTTCACTTTAGGCCTGTTTACTCAAGAACGCTTGCAGGTAAAAACGACAAAATATTTTATCAGAAGTGCCTTTCGTTTAGACGGTGACGCTGTTCTTGGGTCTTAAAAACGCAAAAATCTGAAGCCACCCTCCAGAGTGGAAAAGTGAAAGACGCTCCACGTAGCGTAGACGCTCCACCGTAGCGTTTCCGTCTACACTGCCCACTCAGGTCACGCAAAACTCTGGTCAGATCTGTCACGGTCACGTCACGTACGTCACGTCACGCGTCACCACCGAGCCGCCTGGCGTGAAAACCCAATCGAATTCCACACACTTTTGCTTCACCGTACGCGCGCAGATCTCCTCCCGGAAAACGCTCGTCTAAACGCGGAATAAAAAGTGAAGACGCGACGCCGCTTTTGCGTCTTCTGTTCAGACGGTCAACATATAAACGTAGCCTCAGACTGATTCTACAATTAAAATTAAAAATCGATTTCATGATGTCGATAACTGCACAAATCTCTCTGTCTATGCAAATATCGACATCATGAAATCTATTTTTAAAATTTTAATTCTAGAATCAGTCTGAGTTCACAAGTTACTTCTGTTTTATTCATGACCATAACAATAGTTTTGTTCAGTATTTCACTAATGCGTCGTCGTTGTTCGCCTTTAAGTTTTCGTCTTTCTTACCTTGATAGTTGTGGATAAGTTCTTCATGTTAGAATGTTTATCGTTTATCGACCTTGTTGGATGAAGATTTGGTCATGGATTTATGAAGCTGGTGGAAAATAAACGAGACATTTCCATAGACATTTTGCCGTACAAAAGCATTGACTTACACAACCGGTCATAAGTTTTAGAACACCACACTTTTTCTAGTTTTTTTTTAATGTTTACGGTTGACCAAAACATTTTCTAAACTTTTGATTGATGAAAGTGTCAACCTTTGGCAGATAAAACAGCTGAACACACTCGTGGCTCGTTCTTTTTACAACAGAAATCAAATATTCTTCAGAAAGTTCTTCCCAAGTCTGTCGCAGAAGTTTCCATAAATGTGTGGCGCTTGTCGGTCGCTTCGCTCTTTTGTCCAGCTCATCCGAAACCAGCTCGATGAGGTTTAAATCTGGACACTGTGCTGCTGGACACTCCAGGTTTTCAAGCTTTACCATCTTGTTCTTTTTTTCCTGAGGTAGTTTTGGCAGAGCTTGGACTTGTGTTTTGTTCTTTCATCTCTTTTTTTAAACCTCTGTCTGTTCAGTTTTTACCTTTGTACCATTTCGAGCTCTTCACTGGACTTGCACGACTTGAACTGCAATAAATAACCGGAAAATTAGGGTGTTCTAAAACTTTTGATCGGTGCTGTACGTGTCGTTTACTCTACCGTTGCGGAAAAGGTCTACACGAGCATAAATAAAACGGTGAACAGAACTGTAAAAGACTCTTGTCCGTCTCTAACCTGTGTGTGTTTGTCCAGGCTCGTCTCAGCTCTTCTCTCTGCTCAGCGTCACCTCGTACAGCTCCATGGCCCTGCACAAACTCACCCTGCTCGTCTACAACAGTACGACTACACACTCTGTAAAAAAAAAAATGGTTTGGTTGGTAAAAATGTGCGAAATTAAAGAAAAAAAAAACAAACTCGTATGCACTTACCACTAATGTGAGTCAGTATAGTCACATTTTCTTTGTGTTTTGGTCATTTTTAAGCAGATTTTTAAGTATTTTACCTCAACAAATGACGAGTTATGCCTCTTTTTACTGTTGGCAGGGATCAGATTGGTCAAAAATAGGGACACCTCTTGTCACATTTCTTGTACTGGTACTTGACCTGGTTCAGTCCTGATTTAGTCCTGGTTCAGAACTGGTTCAGTCCCGGTTCAGTCTTGGTTCAGACCTGGTTCAGACCCAGTTCAGACGTGGTTTAGTCCTGGTTTGGTCCTAATTCAGACCTGGTTCAGACCTGGTTCAGTCCCGGTATAGTCCTGATTCAGTCCTGGTTCAGACCCGGATCAGACCTGGTTCAGTTCTGGTTTCGTCCTGGTTTGGTCCTGGTTCAGAACTGGTTCAGTCCCGGTTCAGTCTTGGTTCAGACCTGGTTCAGACCCAGTTCAGACGTGGTTTAGTCCTGGTTTGGTCCTGATTCAGACCTGGTTCAGACCCGGATCAGACCTGGTTCAGTTCTGGTTTCGTCCTGGTTTGGTCCTGGTTCAGAACTGGTTCAGTCCCGGTTCAGTCTTGGTTCAGACCTGGTTCGGTCCTGGTTCAGTCCTACTTCAGACCTGGTTCAGTCCCGGTATAGTCCTGATTCAGTCCTGGTTCAGACCCGGATCAGACCTGGTTCATTCCAAGGTCAGACTTGGTTCAGACTCGGATCAGACCTGGTTCAGTTCTGGTTTGGTCCTGGTTTGGTCCTGGTTCAGACCCGGTTTAGACGTGGTTTAGACATGGTTCAAACCTGGTGCAGTCCTGGTTTAGTCCTGGTTCAGACCTGGTCCAGTCCTGGTTCATACTTGGTTCAGATCTGATAGTCTTGGATCAGACCTGGTTCAACCTGGTTCAGATGTGGTTCAGAAATGGTTCAGTCCTGGTTTAGCCCCAGTTCAGCCCTGTTTTGGTCATTTTTAAGCAGCTTTTAAAGTATTTTACCTAAACAAATGACAAGTTATGCCTCTCTTCTGTTGTCAGGAATCAGATTGGTCAAAAATAGGGACACTTCTTGTCACATTTCTTGTATAAAATCAGAACAAATCACTGTTTTTTGGATAAATCTGTACGTAAATAAGTACGTCTGGTCACCGTCACACTATCCTCTGCTTAAGTTTATGCTTTTGCCCTTTACAGACCAGTAACCAGTAACAAATATAAAGTATAAGTATAATAAGTTTAACTAAAATGGCATAGTTGCTGCATTAATCAACAATTCAAAATAAAATGTAGCTTTAGTATCGTTAAAAATCCTCAAAATAGCAACTGCACTACGGAAAGCATCATGTAAGTTCATTAAATATATTTTTGATTTGTTTGAAAATGAGAAATTAATGTTAAATGGTAATTTTTAGAGAATTACGATGTTTTCCTTAATAAACATTTCGCTCGGCTGCTGCACGTCCACACTGCAGAGTCAGGGCGCCCTCTAGTGGCGGGGGTTTGGAACTGCGTAAAAAAAAAAGACTAATTTTACTGCAACTCTGTACAAATTCTTCAATTGTGAACAAAATGTACACTGTAAACACTTATATTTATGTAAATTAAGATTTCGTAAGTAGATTAGTGAAATTATCTATCAATGAAACTATATTTTTTCTTAGTTCGAGCAAAGTAAGTTTTACTATTAACCTGGAAAAAACAAAATCTAGTCAAGTTAAGATGACTTGAATTAAAAAAGTTTCACCATGAGTTGAGTAAATTTCACTTGACAAATAAAATTATCAGTTTCAGCTGTGGAATATTACCAATTACCAATTACAATTACCAGTGGAATAAGACGTTTTTGTACTTAAAATATGAAAATACATTTTGCTACACTTAAAATAAGAAAAAAAACAACAACTTTTTGTGCTTAAAGTAAGAAACAAAATGTAGTATTGCTTGAATTAAGAAAAACACACTTATTCCACTGGTAGATAATTTAACTTGTCAAGTTGAATCAACACAAATAAAGTAAAAATGTTCTTAATTTAAGTCATTTAAATTTAACTAGACATTGTTTTTTTTTTTCTAGTGTATAAGTACAAACTCTTGTCCCTTTGGTAAATCATGTAACTTGCCAAGTGAAATCTACTCAAATCAAAATAATGTTCTTAATCAAATTGCTTAGATATGACTTTTTCCATGCATTAATACTTAGCACTGGGGAAAAAAAATAAAAATCTAGGTAAGTTAAAATGACTTAAGAACATTTTTCAATGGGATAAGTGAGTTTCTCTTAATTCAAGCAACTTTTGATTTAGTTTTTTATTTTAATTGTAAAAAGTTGTTGTTTTTCTTATTTTTTTCTTTATTTTAAGTGTAGCAAGATGTATTTTCATGTTTTAAGTACAAAAAGTCTTAGATCATTTTACTTGTCAAGTGAAATTTACTCAAATCATGATAAAACTTTAATTCAAGTCAACTTAACTTTTTTTTTTTTTTTTTTTTGCAGTGTGTGTGTGTGTGTGTGTGGGGGGGGGGGGGGGGGGGGGTTCTGTGTGCATCTCTCTAGTGGAATGTTCAGCGGTTACCATGGTGACACGATGCACACCAGAAGTGGCACACCAGAAGTGGGGAATTGCAAGTCGTGACTTGGACTCGAGTCCAGACTTGAGTCACTATTTTTAGGACTTGAGACTTGACTTGATAAAATGGACTAAGACTTGGGACTCGACTTGGACTTGACAAGACTTGATGCTTCTCCTAAAAAATATATATGTTTTTAGAAAATACTTTTCTCTTTACAGTTGATAAATGCAGCGCTTAATTTTACAGGAACAAACTGGAACATGTCCCTCCCACTTCTCTGTTTGTTACTTTGGATGGAAACTGAAGTACTGTGATGTAGTATCCTCAAAAGTACTACAATAATATACAGTACAATATTGTAAAACAAGAACTACAAAAACATGATCCTTCGATTTCAGTGCAGACGACATGACAAATGACTGTCATTTAAAACTTTTAAATCTGAATTCTTTTTGTTCTGGCCATAATAATTCACACTAAGATTTTGTCAAAACATTTAAAAAAGAAAAAAATAACATTTCTGCAGCTCTTATATAAATAATCATATATAAATATACCATGACTTTTAAGTACAATTAGTTTAAAGGTCATATAAACTGCAAAAATCTAAGTACTTTGGTTTAAAGATTTGAAATGACTTGAAATTCAAAGCAGACGACTTTGACTTATGGGTCAGTGCCTCGAGACTCGACTTGGACTTCCCTGTATTTGACTTGGGACTTGACTCAGACTTGGGGTCAGAGACTTGGGACTTATTTGAGACTTGGCAAAACAACGACTTGGTCCCACCTCTGATGCACACACAAGCAAACACTGCCCAAAAAGTGTATAAAACTCAAGACAAAATGGATTTAAAGAGCATATTTTCAGGAGCGTTCATGGTCCAGTTTAGGAGTTTGGTTTTCCACAAAAAGGCAACAGCGATGAACTAAAAAAATATATATTTGTATTAGGAAGGGACTTCACATCAGCTCACCTGTTCCAGCTAAGTCAGGTTTTTATGGTCAGACTGAGCTCAGATTAAAAGAAAAAGACTCTTGTTCACGTTTTGTCCTTAAATATGTTTGTTTGTTTGTTTCAGTTTCCAGTATAAAAACCATAGAGAGCAACAAGTTCAGGAGACGCTTCTGTTACTGTGTGAACAACGAGACCAACGACCTCACCGGTACACGCACGTTTTACTCTCAAAACACACAAACACTCACACGACAACGGCTGCTCTGACACCTCCCGATTTGTGTCCATGAGCAAGACACTTTAACACTTTATTCACCTGGTGTTTACGGCAAAAATTCTAATATCCACACCTGATTTTTAAAGGTTCATTGGTTCATTTTGCAGTGCTCCAAAGTTTCTCCTCACGTACCTTACACATTCTCCTCAGAAATAGTGTGAAAAGTTTGTGTGTTGTTTTCAAACGGACAAAATAAAACTTTTTATCAGTGAGAAAACTCGTGTTCCTCTGCTGCAGATTTCACGGCCATTCTGTTGGACGTGATGGGAAACTCCAGCAGTTATCTCCACGAACTCTTCAAGTCCTCCTCCATCCTGTCAGGTCTGTCTGCACACTGCACACTGCACTCTACACACTGCACACCGCACACTGCACACTGCACACTGCACATTGTACTCTGCACACTAGACACTGCACATTGTACTCTGCACACTGCACTCTACACACTGCACTCTGCACACTGCACACTGGACACTTTTGACACTGCACACTGCAGATTGCACACTGGACACTGTACACTGCACACTGGATAATGGACTCTGCACACTGGACAGTTTGACACCGCACATTGCACTCTACACACTTTTGACACTGCACACTGGACTCTAGACTCTGCTACACTGCACTATGCACACTGCACACCACACTTCACACTCTACACTCTGCACACTTTGACATTGCACACTGCACTCTACACATTGTACTCTGCACACTGCACACTGCACAACGGACTCTGCACACTGCACACTTTTCACACTGCACACTGTACACTGCACTCTGCACACTGCACTCCACACACTTTGATGCTACACACTGCACTCTACACATTGTACTCTACACACTGCACACCACACTTTGCACTCTGCACACTGTACTCTGCACTCTGCACACTGCACTATGCGCACTGGACACTTTGACACTGCACACTGCACTCTGGACTCTGCACACTTTGACACTGCACACTGCACACTGCACAATGGACTCTGCACACTGCACACTGCACTCTGCACACTGCACTCCACACACTTTGATGCTGCACACTGCACTCTACACATTGTACTCTACACACTGCACACCACACTTTGCACTCTGCACACTGTACTCTGCACTCTGCACACTGCACTATGCGCACTGGACACTTTGACACTGCACACTGCACACTTTTCACACTGCCCTCTGCATACTTTTGACACTGCCAACTGCACACTTTTGACACTGCACACTGGACACTTTTCACACTGCACTATGTACACTGCACACTTTGCTGTATTTCATATTCACATATTGTGACACAGTGTGATTTTAGTTTCACAGAGGAACAACTCCGACTGCATCTACATCTGTGTGATGGCCGGACAGCTGGGTGAGTCTCACATCACATTAAAGAGCGGATATTCTGCTAAATAGATTTTTGGAGTTTTTTATCATGTTATAAAATTGTTCCTTCACAAAATTCAGAGCTCAGGTCCATCAGGTCGGGGTCCGTGTCCTCGAAGATGTTCATATTTTAAAGTATGTTGTGTGATTCCAGGCAGAGAGCCCATGGAGCTGTGGGCCCTGGACTCCATCACCCCCCTGTTCAACCAGACCATCGTGGAGGGGCCGCACACGGGTGGGTACTCTGCTGTCCTCCACTGGGTACTCTGCTGTCTTCTTCTGAGTACCCTGCTGGAGTTCAGTGTCATGCAGCTGAAGACACAGTTTTCCTCACAGTTATGTTCTCTCACTTCCTCTTCCTCTTCTCTCTGCTGCAGTGAGGAACCTGTCGGCCTCCCGTCCCCCTGTCCCCGTCGGTGAGATGTCCTCTGTATCTCATCCTAGTAGTAGTAGTAGTAGTAGTAGTAGTAGTAGTAGTAGTAGTAGTAGTAGTAGTAGTAGCAGTAGTAGTAGTACAGTAGTTAACAGAGAGCAGTTTGTGTTTGTGAGCAGGAGACTGGAGTTCAGGATCCCTCAACCGCAGCCTCATGTCTCCCCCTGTGAGCCGAGTCCACTCCACTGTCCACGGTCAGTACAACACACTGCTCCTCACAGGGACCACTTCACATAGTCCACTTCACATAGTGCACTCCACTGTCCACGGTCAGTACAACACACTGCTCCTCACAGGGACCACTTCACATAGTCCACTTCACACACTGCTCCTCACGTGGACCACTTCACATAGTCCACTTCACACACTGCTCCTCACGTGGACCACTTCACATAGTCCACTTCACACACTGCTCCTCACAGGGACCACTTCACATAGTCCACTTCACACACTGCTCCTCACAGGGACCACTTCACATGGTCCACTTCTCAAAGTCGACTCCACTGTCCACGGTCAGTACAGCACGCTACTCTTCACATGCTCCACTTCACATGGTCCACTTCACATGGTCCACGTCACATTGACCACTTCACATAGACCACTTTATATAGTGTACTTCACATAGTACACGCCACATGGTCCACTTCACATAGTCCACTTCACATAGTGCACTTCACATTGTCCACTTCACATTGACCACTTCACATAGACCACTTCACATAGTGCACTTCACATAGTGCACTTCACATAGACCACTTCACATAGTGCACTTCACATGGTCCACTTCACATTGACCACTTCACATAGACCACTTTATATAGACCACTTCACATAGTACACGCACTTCACACATAGTGCACTTCACATAGTGCACTTCACATGGTCCACTTCACATTGACCACTTCACATAGACCACTTCACATAGTGCACTTCACATAGACCACTTCACATAGACCACTTCACATAGTGCACTTCACATGGTCACTTCACATTGACCACTTCACATAGTGCACTTCACATAGACCACTTCACATAGACCACTTCACATAGTGCACTTCACATAGTGCAGTTTACATAGTCCACATCACATAGTGGCAGGTCATTTGACACACACCTGGAGTGTGTGCAGAGTGCTGGTGTGTGTAAAGGGCCTGGTGTGTGCAAAGTGCACTCTGTGTGGAAAACCTGGGCAAAAACAAGACCAAACCAGGTCTATACCTGGACTAAACTAAGTTCACACCAAACGTGTCCTGGTTTGGTTCTGGTTTGTGTGGACTCTAGTCCTGCTCTAGTCCAGATTTGGTTTTGGGTTTAATCCATAGACTGTGATCATGGTGGCGCTTCCGGCTCCATCGACTCTGGCTCCAGTTCACTTTACATTGAAATCTTGTCACCTCTGGCTCTGTAACTGCTGCAGCGAGCCTTGTCATTTTTGGTCTTACAATGTTCATATTAACTTGTTTTACATGATCCTGGACTTTTTATTTCTCTATTTTATCCATTAATAAATTACTTTTCCTAATGTGGAAGTTGGCTCCAAATTTGCCCCACATCTGCTTCATTTGACTGAGCCGACAGTCAAGTCCCTTAGTCCAGCCTGTGTCCTAAACCACATCGTCCATCTCATTTCTCGTCTTTGCCGTCACCCGTGTCTTTTGTCCCACAGTGTCCCCGTCCTCTCAGGCTCAAGAGTCCGAAGACCATCCTGCAACGTCGGCAGAGATCCAACCGGCGACCCGACCGCCGCTCCCTCCCGCCGCAACCACATCGGCAAAGCACCCGGGTACTCCTGCCCACCGCCAGCTGTCCACTACACCGTCCAAACCCGTCCCACCTCCGACCCACGAGTCCACAAAACTGCCCACGCAAACCAAAAACTCCACGTCTCAGTCCAGCGTCGCTCCGGTGCAGGTGATTTGGACCACGCAGAGTTCGATTTCCACCACCCCAAGTCACATGACCACAGATCTAAGGACTACAACAGACCGCAGAGGAACTACAACTCCCACAAGGCTCATCACCACAGAACAGCCAGGTACACGAACACACAGACAGTACACAGATTTTCTTTTCTACGTTTCTATTTTCTTCATTATTTGTCTCTAAAACCAAAATGAAAAAAAAAAAAAAAAAAAAAGGATGATGATTAGTTTTTTCACTTTTTGATTTTGTGTTTAAATGAATAATGGAGAAAACAAATAACAGCTTTTTCCCATTTACGTGACTTAAACTGTGATGCCGGAACCAGGACTAAACCAGGACTAAAACAGGACAAAACCAGGACTAAACCAGGACTAAAACAGGACAAAACCAGGACTAAAACAGGACAAAACCAGGACTAAACCAGGACTAAAACAGGACAAAACCAGGACTAAAACAGGACAAAACCAGGACTAAACCAGGACTAAAACAGGACAAAACCAGGACTAAAACAGGACAAAACCAGGACTAAACAGGACTAAAACAGGACAAAACCAGGACTAAAACAGGACTAAAACAGGACAAAACCAGGACTAAAACAGGACTAAAACAGGACAAAACCAGGACTAAACCAGGACTAAAACAGGACAAAACAGGACTAAAACAGGACAAAACCAGGACTAAAACAGGACTAAAACAGGACTAAACAGGACAAAACCAGGACTAAACAGGACTAAAAACAGGACAAAACCAGGACTAAAACAGGACTAAAACAGGACAAACCAGGACTAAACCAGGACTAAAACAGAACAAAACCAGGACTAAAACAGGACTGATCCAGGACTAAAACAGACAAAACCAGGACTAAAACAGACAGGACAAAACTGGACTAAAACAGGACTAAAAACTAAACAGGACTAAAACAGGACAAAACCAGGACTAAAACAGGACTAAAAGGACTAAAAAGGACTAAAACAGGACAAAACCAGGACTAAAACAGGACTAAAACAGGACTAAAACAGGACAGGACTAAAACAGAAAACAGGACAAAACCAGGACTAAAACAGGACAAAAGACTAAAAGACAGGACTAAACAGGACTAAAACAGGACTAAAACAGGACAAAACAGGACTAAAACAGGACAAAACCAGGACTAAAACAAAACAGGACAAAACCAGGACTAAACCAGGACTAAAACAGGACTAAACCAGGACTAAAAACTGGACTAAAAACAGGACTAAACCAGGACTAAAACCAGGACTGAACCAGGACTAAAACAGGACTGAAACAGGTCTAAACCAGGACTAAAACAGGACTGAACCAGAACTGAACCAGACCTGAACCAGGACTAAAACTGGACTAAAACAGTTCTAAACCAGGACTAAACCAGGACTAAACCAGGACTAAACCAGGACTAAACCAGGACTGAGACCAGGGATAAACCAGGACTAAAACAGGACTGAATCAGGACAGAACTAGAACTAAAACAGGACTGAACCAGGACTGAACTAGGAGTGTTGGGACGGGTCAGGTGATCAGAACTGAGACCGGGACCAGACTTGCGACTTGACTCGGACTTGAGGTCAAAAACTTGAGACTTACTTGAAACTTGCAAAAAAAAAAAAAAAAAAAAAAAAACAGACTTGGTCCTGCAGTTCTCTTTTCAGACACTGGGTGGCAGCAGACACCAGCTCATGACTCCTCAGATCTGCCTAGCAACAAACCGATACGATCTGACTCATTAACAAAGAAGAAGAAGAGAAGAAAGAGGAGAAGAGGAGAGAGGGAGAGAGGGAGGAGGGCAGGAAAGAAAGAGAAAAGAGAAAAGGAAGGAAGGAAAAAGGGGGGAGAGGGAGAAGTGGAAAAAGGATGTATAGAAGGAAGGAGAGAAAGGAAACCAGAAAGGAGTGAATGAAAGGATGGAAGGAGGGATGGAGAGGGGGAGATGGAGTGGGTTGGAGAAAGGGAGAAACAGAGGGAGGGAGGGAGGGAGGGGTGGAAGCAGGAAGCAACAGATCAGCGGGGGAGGTGAGATGAAGACAGGATTCATTCATTAAAATAAGTCAAACAGCAGACGCCCAGCAGGAGGCGCTGTACACCCCCGCACGTCTATAACAGGTGCATGATAAATACTGATTTAACACACACAGACAAACTATAAGCTCAGGACACACACACACAGAACATACACACACACACATACACACAGACACACACACATTTCTCAGTGTTTATTTCCTCTGCTCTGTTGTTGTACAGCAGATAATCATCACCAATAAGTGCTGCTGTTTGTTTGTGAATTTACATATATCCATGTTGTCGTTTCGTTTTAAATTAAAGGTCATGTTTTACAGCCGCTTCCACATGAAATAATTGACAGAAAATTCTGATTTTTTTATGACTCAGGTTTTTTTTTTATACGTTTATGACCATAAACGAAAAACAAACAAAAAAATCCTTACGTTCTTTCATTCTCATTGTAGTTTGTTTCGCAAGGTCATTGTTGTTAACATTATTATTCGTTTGTGCGACCATAAACGGGGGAAAAATTAAATAAACAAATAAGAACGAAGACGAAAGAAATTTCTGGTAGAGATTTTGGTTTGTAAAATATTCGGCGCAATGACTTTAAACAGTTCAACTCTGTAGAAATCTTTTAAAAACTGGTGTGTTTTGGAAAATACAAAGCTCTGGAGTTGATGAATTGTGCGTTGAGTTTTGTTTGTTTTAATTTATATTTTGTCTTTTATATGTACAGTGGGTGGAGTTGTGAATGTAAACTGGTTGTTCATGCATTTGGTACCTTCAGCTCGGACTCTTCCAGTCATGACCCGTTTAGTCGTGGTTTATGTTTTGTTTTTGTTTGCCACAAATGATCCAATAAAAAAAAAAAAAAAAAATCAGATTTTTTGATATTTGACTCATTATTGGACCTTTGAACAAAATGTAAAAAAAAAAAAAAAAAAAAAAAAAAAACTAACTTTGACCATTAGAAATATTTATTTTAAAGTATCATATTTGATACGTTGGGCCTTTATGACACTGTTACAGAACCCAACCATGTTTATTTTAGGAACAAACAAAATTCTCTTTGATGCATTTAGAACTCAGAATATATATATATATATATATATTATATTAATTACATTATTATATCTGTTTTAAGTCTGTTAAACTCCTCACCACACACTTTATACACTTTTCTCACACAGGACATTTACAAAACTTTTTACATTCTTCTTAAAACTTATTAATCCTGTCGTCCTTTTGTTATTTTCCTCCTTCTTTATGTAACGAACCGGAGATTAATTTATTCTGTAAAGGAGTCCAACAGCGCAGAGTCCTGCACGGCTCCATTTTTGGAGACCCACACTCACCACACCTGCCCGTTAATCCAAGATTCTATCAAAGTTTTTAACGCTTTTACTCCACGGATTGAACCAGGACTAAATCAGGACTAAACCTGGACTAAACCAGGACTCAGGACTAGGACTAAACCAGATTCCAGGACTGAAGAGGTAAACCAGGACTAAAAACCAGGACTAACCCAGGGACTAAACCAGGATTAAACCCGGACTAAACCAGAGGACTAACCCAGGACTAAACCAGGACTGAACCAGGACTAAACTCAGGACTAAAACCTAGGACTAAACCAGACTAAACCAGGACTAAACCAGGACTAAACCAGGACTAAACCAGGACTAAACAGGACTAAACCAGGACTAAACCAGGACTAAACCAGGACTAAACCTAGGACTAAACCAGGACTTAAACCAGGACTAAACTAGGACTAAACTTAAACCAGGACTGAACCAGGACTAAACCAGGACTAAACCAGGACTAAACAGGACTAAACCAGGACTAAACCAGGACTAAACCAGGACTAGGACTAAACCAGGACTAAACCCAGGACTGGACTTCCAGGACTGAAACTAAACCAGGACTAAACCAGGACTAAACCAGGACTAAACCAGGACTAAACCAGGACTAAACCTAAACCAGGACTAAACCAGCAGGACTAAACCAGGACTAAACCAGGACTAAACCAGGACTAAACCAGGACTAAACCAGGACTAAACTAACCTAAACCAGGACTGGATAAACTAAACCAGGACTAAACAGGAAAGACTAAACCAGGAGGACTAAACCAGGACTAAATCAGGATTCACTGTCGGGACGGGCTCGGGGGGTGACCGTCACGCAGGAGAAAGGACTGGCTCAGAGCTCCTCACCTCACAGAGCCAATCTCGGCCGTGCCCGATCGCATTTTTCGCTCTTAATTAGTCCTGATTTAGATCTGATTTAGACCTGGTTTAGTCCTGGTTTAGTCCTGATTTAGACCTGGTTTAGTCCTGGTTTAGTCCTGACCCGCTTGTATGTAATCAGGACGCAGGGGGAGGAACAGAACACGCCTTTGCAGCTCAGTGAGTGAATCCTGGAGGTTCTGAGTGTGATAAATCTCTATCAAGTGTCACATTTTTATCGTTTTTTTCCATGTTTTCCTTGAGGTGACCGGCGTAACGGCTGAGTGCATGTGTATAATGAGGACAGTCACCTGATGAGGTCACGCGGGGGTAATGACAGGGTAACTCTGTGGGAGCCGAGGCCCTGCGGTGTTAAAGGGCGTTCATTATTTTAACGCCTTTAATCAGAGCGGCACTTGTGGATAAGGCTGAAGCGGACCTGCTCTGCAAAATGGACTTTTAATCACGTTATAGTCGTTTCCTTCTCATTTACTCACCTGAAAAGTGTATCTGGAGTGATTCACGCGCGTTTGAGAAATCTTCAATCACTTATTTTCAGCCGGTACAAGCCCACGGGAGCGTACTTACTTTCTCTACTTTTATTTTCTGAGTCATTTCCGTGCAAACGAATAAAAACGCTCTGCTCTAGTGTGACGTGCAGCGATACACAGGAAGAGCCCACAACCTGCAACGCTTTTTTCTCACGACGTTTGCGGTCACGTCAGCTCCGACTGGACACTGAAGTTTTATTAATTCGTTTTTAACTAGAGCTGGGTATCATTAAGAAGTTGCTGATACGATACATATCTCGATACAGTGAGCTTTCAGTTCAGTACTATATATTTCAAATCGATTCAATACGGTTCAATAAAAATAAAGTTTAAAAGATTTTGTTAAACCACTTCTTGTGCAAAGTTCATATGAAACACAAACATTTTAAGCATCAAAACAGTGAAAATGTCAAATGTGTCGCATCAACGAGTTTCTTTCCTCTAAACAAGCATCAAAACTGTATGTCTTTAACAAAATAATTTAATAAAATATACCAGAAAATGCTCTTGGCGATATATCGATTCAGAATTTTCCGATATCAATACTGTATCATCACATTATACGATACGATATATCGATATTTCAATATTTTTGCACAGCCTTGATTATAACCAGAGGAGACACAAGCCCAATGGGTCGTCTTCAGTCTTGGTGAGGATCTCAGCGGGAGGATGTGACCTGTTGTGTATGTTTAAGGCAGGGGTCATCAAACTAAGGCCCATGGGCCAACTCCGGCCCGTCGTGCGCCTTGGACCGGCCCCCCACCCCTCTGTTCCCCACCACTTGAACCGGCCCTATGAGGCAATCCTTACTTTTACTTTTTGGCAAATAATAACACGTCTGCATCTTGTATTTTGTTGATTTTTTCACTTAAAAAATTATATTTATATGAAGTATTTGTAATTATATTTAAATAATTATATGATGTATTTACATTTGCCGCAGAATTTTCCTCACCTGACAAGCTCCAGATCAAACAGTGACAGTCAACGCACACGCAAAATTCTGTTGTGTAGTTGGGAACAAAATGGGCAAAATGACTTGTGTTAAAGTAGGAAAAGTTGACAGAAAGTGCAGAGTTTTCAAAGAACAGTGGATGACCGATTACTGTATTTTCTGCACTATAGGCGCTCTGGATTATAAGGCGTACATTGAATGGTCTGTTTTCGAACTTTTTTCACATAAAAACCGCACCGGACTATAAGGCGCATTAAACGAAACACAACAGTTAGATAAACCAGTCAAACTTTATTTAACACGTTCACAATAACTCTCAACTTTGTTCAATTGTAACGCATAAAAAAAAAAACTGTCTGAGACGCTAAATTGCTAGAATATTCACAATAACTCATAATTGTTCAAACAGTTGGGGGATTACGGCGTCCAGCTCGTCCACATCCCTCTCGTCATGATCCGAGTCAGTGTGGTTACTGTTACCTGGCAGTTCAGTGATGATTCTGGTCTTGGTGAAAGCTCGGACCACAGATGATCCTGATCCTTAGTCCAGACGTCCACGATCCGTTGGCAGATAATGATGATTGATTCATTACCTCCGCCAAGGAGGTTATGTTTTTGCCGGCGTTTGTTTTGTTTGTTTGTTGCTGTTTGTTTTGTTTTGTTTGTTTTGTTTTTGCAACAACATAACTCAAAAAGTTATGGACCGATTTTGATTAAATTTTCACGATTTGTTGGAAATGTGAAAAGGAAAAACTTATTTCATTTTGGGGGTGATCCGGAAGAAATCCTGGATTCTGGATCACTTTGAAATTTTAGTTAACATTGTGGTAAATGGGGCCAAAAATTTTGTTTCTCAATATCTCGGTTAATTATTGACCAAACCCCATAAAATTTGACTCAGGGATGGACAATGGGATCCTCTTTCATATTCCAAAGGCTGATCCGGATCTGATCCAGAAGATTGATTTTATCGCAATTTATATAAAAAATGGGGGTAGTCCTTGGCGGAGGTCTGCGCTCTCTGAGTGCTTTTCTAGTTAATGTTAATTCTCTCGCAGCTACTCTATTCCCATGTTTTTCTTATAACATGTTTTACTTATAGCCTTGAGGTTAAAGTGGATGTTGTGGGCGTGTCTCTTGACAGGTGCATTTTGATATTAAAAGGAATCACAGTATGTATTTACTCCTGATGCTCCTGATGACGGGAGCCGTAATGCTGCAAGTGGAGCGGCTTTGTATTTTAGTAAAGTTGTACTAAGGCTACGTTCAGACTGCAGGGCTTAATGCTCAATTCCGATTTTTTTTGTGAAATCCGATGTTTTTTGCGAGGTCGTTCACATTTCCAATTAAATGCGACTTGTCTGTGTCTTCAGTGTGAACGGTAAACGGCCCGAAAGTGTCCCGCATGCGCACTGGAGACATGATGACCTCAACCTCATGCGTCAACCGCAGCGATCGTGCTCTGTGTTTACGGAAGTTGTCCAAACATGGACGCGAGCATTGAGCACCTGGTGATTTTACAGTTCCGGTTTCCGCCTGCTTCAGCGCAGAACAGTGACGTTTGTCGCTTGTTAATGACGTGTAGGTCAGATGGATGCGCTTTGGCCGTTCAGACTGAAGTCGCATGTCAAAAAATCAGATATGTATCGGATTCAGGAGCACATATCCAAGTGGCCTGGGTCGCATTTGAAAAATTTGGATCTGTGCCGTTCAGACTGTCATTAAAAGATCGGATACAGGTCACATAGAAGCCAAAAAATCGGATTTGGGTCACTTCAGGCTGCAGTCTGAACGCAACCTAAGACACACAAATAAATTCATATATAAGACGCTCTGGATTATAAGGCACGCACTCGTTTTTTGATGAAATTAAAGGCTTTTAAGTGCGCCCTATAGTGCGGAAAATACGGTATTTTTTTGTTCAGTGTAAGGACTGTGCCGTTTGTCTGATATGTAAAGAAAGTGTGGCGTTTTTCAAAGAATATAATCTGTATAATCTGCGTTGTCAGAGTCATACAGTTCCGTTTACAGGCCTAATCGTGTGTGTTTGTGTGAAGGAAAACCAGGCTCAGACTAAACCTGTCTGACTGTTTGCCTGCAGTAATCAGACTATAACTGGACAAGCGTAGTTGGAGTTCTCTAAAACAGTAGATCCGCACAAAATCCAGTTTTTGCATCAGTTTAAATGTCATAAACAAACGCTTTCTTTGGTCACAGGATCCGGTACTACAGTCACAGAGACGGGGAGGAGGACAAGAAAGGAAGAGGGAAGGAAGGCAAATAGGAAGAGACATAAAGGAACAAATCAGGGGGAGGGGAAGAGGGACAGAAGGAGAAACAGAGAGAGACGGACAGGGACTGAAAGTGAGAGAGAGAGGGAGAGACAAAGATAGATAGAGAGTGGGCAGGAGAAAAGGAGGGAGCGAGAGAAAGAGTGAACGTGGGCAGAAGAGAGGAAGTGGGAAGGAGAGAGAGATTATGTCGTCTTAATGGTTTAAAAACAGATCGTACAGAGTAGTGGTGTTCAATTTTTGTAGCTACACAGACCGGTTTTATGTCCGACGATATCTCGAGGCCCGGGCGGCTGCAGCGGCGCGGCATGGTTTAGTCCTGATTAAATCCTGGTTTAGTCCTGCTTTAGTCCTGATTAAATCCTGGTTTAGTCCTGGTTTAGTCCTGATTAAATCCTGGTTTAGTCCTGGTTTAGTCCTGATTAAATCCTGGTTTAGTCCTGGTTTAGTCCTGATTAAATCCTGGTTTAGTCCTGGTTTAGTCCTGGTTTAGTCCTGATTAAATCCTGGTTTAGTCCTGGTTTAGTCTGGATTAAATCCTGGTTTAGTCCTGGTTTAGTCCTGGTTTAGTCCTGGTTTAGTCCTGGTTTAGTCCTGGTTTAGTCCTGATTAAATCCTGGTTTAGTCCTGGTTTAGTCTGATTAAATCCTGGTTTAGTCCTGGTTTAGTCTGGTTTAGGTTTAGTCCTGGTTTAGTCCTGATTAAATCCTGGTTTAGTCCTGGTTTAGTCCTCGGTTTATTAAATCCTGGTTTAGTCCTGGTTTAGTCCTGGTTTAGTCTTGGTTTAGTCCTGGTTTTAGTCCTGGTTTAGTCCTGGTTTAGTCCTGATTAAATCCTGGTTTAGTCCTGGTTTAGTCTTGGTTTAGTCCTGGTTTAGTCCTGATTAAATCCTGGTTTTGTCCTGGTTTAGTCCTGATTAAATCCTGGTTTAGTCCTGGTTTTAGACCTGGTTTAGTCCTGGTTTAGTCTCGATTAAATCCTGGTTTAGTCCTGGTTTAGTCTCGATTAAATCCTGGTTTAGTCTTGGTTTAGTCCTGGTTTAGTCTTGGTTTTAGACCTGGTTTAGTCCTGATTAAATCCTAGTTTTAGTCCTGGTTAGTCCTGGTTTTAGACCTGGTTTAGTAGTGATTAATCCTGGTTTAGTCCTGGTTTAGTCTCGATTAAATCCTGGTTTAGTCCTGGTTTTAGACCTGGTTTAGTCCTGGTTTAGGTCGATTAAATCCTGGTTTAGTCCTGGTTTAGTCTCGATTAAATCCTGTTTAGTCCTGATTAAATCCTGGTTTAGTCTTGGTTTAGGCCTGGTTTAGTCTTGGTTTAGTCCGGATTTAGTTCTGGTTTAGTCCTGGTTTTAGACCTGGTTTAGTCCTGATTAAATCCTGGTTTTGTCCTGGTTTAGTCTTGGTTTTAGTCCGGCTTTAGTTCTGGTTTAGTCCTGGTTTTAGACGTGGTTTAGTCCTGATTAAATCCTGGTTTAGTCCTGGTTTTAGTCCTGGTTTTAGACCTGGTTTAGTCCTCCTGATTAAATCCTGGTTTAGTCCTGGTTTAGTCTCGATTAAATCCTGGTTTAGTCTTGGTTTAGTCCTGGTTTAGTCTTGGTTTTAGACCTGGTTTAGTCCTGATTAAATCCTGGTTTAGTCCAGGTTTAGTCCTGGTTTTAGACCTGGTTTAGTCCTGGTTTAGTCCTGATTAAATCCTGGTTTAGTCTTGGTTTAGTCCTGGTTTAGTCTTGGTTTTAGTCCGGCTTTAGTTCTGGTTTAGTCCTGGTTTTAGACCTGGTTTAGTCCTGATTAAATCCTGGTTTTGTCCTGGTTTAGTCCTGGTTTAATCCTGGTTAAATCCTGGTTTAGTCCTGGTTTTAGTCCTGGTTTTAGACCTGGTTTAGTCCTGATTAAATCCTGGTTTAGTCCGGGTTTAGTCCTGGTTTAGTCCTGGTTTAGTCCTGGTTTTAGTCCTGGTTTAGTCCTGGTTTAGACCTGGTTTAGTCCTGGTTTAGTCCTGGTTTAGTCTCGATTAAATCCTGGTTTAGTCTTGGTTTAGTTCTGGTTTAGTCCTGGTTTAGTCCTGGTTTAGTCCTGGTTTATAGTCCTGGTTTAGTCCTGGTTTAGTCCTGGTTTAGTCCTGGTTTAGTCCTGGTTTAGTCCTGGTTTAGTCCGGGTTTAGTCCTGGTTTAGACCTGGTTTAGTCCTGGTTTAGTCCTGGTTTTAGTCCTGTTCCTGGTTTAGTCCTGGTTTAGTCCTGGTTTAGTTTTTAGACCTGGTTTAGTCCTGGTTTAGTCCTGGTTTAGTCCTGGTTTAGTCCTGAGGTTTAGTCCTGGTTTAGTGCTGGTTTAGTCCTGGTTTAGTCCTGGTTTAGTCCTGGTTTAGTGCCTGGTTTAGTCCTGGTTTAGTCCCTGGTTTAGTCCTGGTTTAGTCCTGGTTTAGTCCTGGTTTAGTCCGGGTTTAGACCTGGTTTAGTCCTGGTTTAGTCCTGGTTTAGTCCTGGTTTAGTCCTGGTTTAGTCCTGGTTTAGTGCCTGGTTTAGTCCTGGTTTAGTCCTGAGTTTAGTCCTGGTTTAGTCCTGGTTTAGTCTTGGTTTAGTCCTGGTTTAGGTTTAGACCTGGTTTAGTCCTGGTTTAGTCCTGGTTTAGTCCTGGTTTAGTCCTGGTTTAGTCCTGGTTTAGTCCTGGTTTAGTCCTGGTTTAGTGCTGGTTTAGTCCAGTACTGGTCCGGTCGTTACAGCGCTCATCAGACGTTTTAAATGTCATGCATGTTTGAGTAATTTAGTGATCTCTCCCGGGCCTCATTCAAGCCCTCCTGAACGTGGTTTGCTGGAAAATTCCGTACGAGGCTCCGCCCACAAGCCTACGCGCGACAATTCTCCATAAATATACAAAAACGTGACTCAAAACTGGACGCAACAACTCCACAAACCTGATGTTCTCTTGTCCGTGAAGTAGTTTGAGTCTGACTGAACATTTCTCTCCGTGTTTCTGACGGTTCTTCTGTGTGTTGAGAGGTTGCCCCTGGAAACGGCCAGAGCTGGAGGCGTCCACGGTGAAGATCAGCGCCCACAAACTGCAGCCGTGCGTCTTTGAGCTCTGCAAGTTCTACTCCCAGTGTCTGTGCAGGTCCTTCAGAGCCAAGGGACCCAAGAAGAGGTGAGGAACCGGAGGAAGAGAGACAGAGGAGCAGAGGAGCAGAGAGTCAGAGGAGCAGAGAGTCAGAGGAGCAGAGAGCCAGAGGAGCAGAGAGAGCCAGAGGAGCAGAGAGCCCAGAGGAGCAGAGCCAGAGGAGCAGAGAGTCAGAGAGCAGAGCCAGAGGAGCAGAGAGTCAGAGGAGCAGAGAGTCAGAGGAGCAGAGCCAGAGGAGCAGAGCCAGAGGAGCAGAGCAGAGGAGCAGAGAGTCAGAGAAGCAGAGAGCAGAGAGCAGAGCAGAGGAGCAGAGAGTCAGAGGAGCAGAGTCAGAGGAGCAGAGCCAGAGGAGCAGAGAGTCAGAGGAGCAGAGAGAGCAGAGGAGAGCAGAGCAGAGCAGAGGAGCAGAGCCAGAGGAGCAGAGCCAGAGGAGCAGAGCCAGAGGAGCAGAGAGTCAGAGGAGCAGAGGAGCAGAGAGTCAGAGCAGAGGAGCAGAGCCAGAGGAGCAGAGGAGCAGAGTCAGAGGAGCAGAGCAGAGAGTCAGAGGAGCAGAGAGGACCAGAGGAGCAGAGCCAGAGGAGCAGAGAGCCAGAGGAGCAGAGTCAGAGGAGCAGAGCCAGAGGAGCAGAGCAGAGGAGCAGAGAGTCAGAGGAGCAGAGCCAGAGGAGCCAGAGGAGCAGAGCCAGAGGAGCAGAGAGCAGAGCAGAGGAGCAGAGAGCAGAGCAGAGGAGCAGAGAGCAGAGGAGCAGAGTCAGAGTCAGAGGAGCAGAGCCAGAGGAGCAGAGCAGAGGAGCAGAGCAGAGGAGCAGAGCCAGAGAGCAGAGGAGCAGAGAGCAGAGGAGTCAGAGGAGCAGAGTCAGAGGAGCAGAGAGAGGAGCAGAGAGTCAGAGGAGCAGAGCCAGAGGAGCAGAGCCAGAGGAGCAGAGAGTCAGAGGAGCAGAGAGTCAGAGGAGCAGAGCAGAGGAGCAGAGCCAGAGGAGCAGAGAGTCAGAGGAGCAGAGTCAGAGGAGCAGAGAGCCAGAGGAGCAGAGAGCAGAGCAGAGGAGCAGAGAGCAGAGGAGCAGAGCCAGAGGAGCAGAGAGTCAGAGGAGCAGAGCCAGAGGAGCAGAGAGTCAGAGGAGCAGAGAGAGAGAGCCAGAGGAGCAGAGCAGAGGAGCAGAGAGAGCAGAGTCAGAGGAGCAGAGCCAGAGGAGCAGAGCAGAGCAGAGGAGCAGAGAGAGAGCAGAGGAGGAGCAGAGCCAGAGGAGCAGAGAGCAGAGGAGCAGAGCCAGAGGAGCAGAGGAGCAGAGAGCAGAGGAGCAGAGAGCAGAGCAGAGCAGAGCAGAGGAGCAGAGCAGAGCAGAGGAGCAGAGCCAGAGGAGCAGAGCAGAGCAGAGGAGCAGATCAGAGGAGCAGAGCCAGAGGAGCAGAGAGTCAGAGGAGCAGAGCAGAGGAGCAGAGGAGCAGAGCCAGAGGAGCAGAGAGCAGAGCAGAGGAGCAGAGAGCAGAGCCAGAGGAGCAGAGAGAGATCAGAGGAGCAGAGCCAGAGGAGCAGAGAGCAGAGCAGAGGAGCAGAGAGCAGAGGAGCAGAGGAGCAGAGGAGCAGAGGAGCAGAGAGCAGAGCAGAGGAGCAGAGAGCAGAGCAGAGGAGCAGAGAGCAGAGCAGAGCAGAGGAGCAGAGAGCAGAGCAGAGGAGCAGAGAGAGAGATGTTAGTGTAGAATGTTTGTGCTCTTAATCATAAATCTCACTGTAGATGTGTTTTGCAGATATTGCTCTGACAGTCACTTGTGGTACCAGAAACACACTGTGGAGGTGTGCAGACGTGTGCGCAGACTCTCCTTCTCCAGGAGTGAGTACACACACACACACACACACACACACACACACACACACACACACACACACACACACACACACACACACACACACACACACACACACACACACACACACACACACACACACACACACACACACGCAATGCCCAGAGTGGAGAATTTAAGTCTCATCTTAAGACCCACTTTTATTCTGTGGCTTTTAACACAGCGTGAGTTTTGAGGTCCTCCGTGTCTTTTATTTATTTATTTTATTTTTTTTTTATTTATTGTTTTAATCTGTTTAATTTTTTTCGTACTGCCTTTTATTTATTGATTTTGTTATTATTATTTTATCTTTTGAATCTATTAGTATCTTTTGTTTAGGACATAATTCTGCTGACTTTTTAGAGTTCAATGTTTACACTGTTATATGAAGCGCTTTGGAAACTGTCTTGCTTTTGTCACAAATGTATTTAATAAGAGTTTACATATTGAAACATGCAAAACATTAAAGCACATTAACACATTAGACAAAAAGAAAAAAAAAAATACATACATTACGACCCTCCCGCCACCCTAAAACTCACAGTTCACTCAGTTTGAAACAGTTTGAACGGAGGTTTGCAGTCACACACATCTGATTCCCTTTTGCATTTGGGCCTGATCAAGCAGAAGTAAACAACAAGGCCAAAAATTCAAGTTAATGCATCTGATATAAAAATGTATTGAACAGATACATATGTACTCTAGTTTATGAAACTGTTGACCTTTTTTCTGTACCATTTTTGGTTCTAAAGTTACATACGTTTTAAACAGACCATGTATGAAACATGGAACAAAAATTATTTCCCAAATTTCAAAGACCTGCAAATCATGTAAATAAATGGATGTATTTCATCATATCTTGTGTTATTCCATCTTTGAACTGTTGATGAAGGTGCATGAAAAAACATTTTATAGAAATTGTTTCCTTTCATTTTGAAGTAATATTAAAGTATTCGGAAGAAAAAAGCGACAAATGATGTAAAATCCTGCACCTTCTACTTGTTTGAACAATTTTCCCTCCGTGACTTTTCCCTCCGTTACCATGACCTTTCTTAATAAAAAATCTCATGACTCAAAAAGAGGTTTTTCCACCTAATCTTGTACCATATGGTAGAAAACTATATGAAGCAAATATTCAAACCAGTTTGTTAAGGATATGTAAGTGAGAACCAAGAGTTATCACTGTTTGTGTTTATTGCCCAAAAAGTGCTGCATATTTCATTCCCTCCGTTACCGACATGAGTTTTTAAATTTTTTGTCAACAACTTGAAAGAATATCACAGGTTTAACTTGACCCTGTTGGAGTGTAACTCTTTCCTACATTCTGATACTTTACTTATTTCAATAGTCCCTCTAGTTTCTGAATAAGAGACATTTGAATGTCAAAAATCTGCCCCTGTTTCCCTCCGTTACCACTTGACCGGACCCACTTATGGAGTTCACAAACTTCCGAAGCCCGTTTTCTGTTGTTAGGATCCAACAACCACACAATTACGATGTACAAATCCCAAAATTAAAATATGACAATATCAGAACCAGAAACAAAAGTGATATGGTTCAGAAAACTTGAAAAGATCAACTTTGACAACAGACGCATCCCACTGGGAAATCAAACACGGAGGTTTGATGCTCACCTTTTCGGAGAATCCTTCCCAGTATGCATGTATATAGTGCAATAACATGTTCGGCTTGTGACAAGCTTCTTTCTATTTAAATAACACGCAAGCTGTTAGGGAAAATGTGTAGTATGCAGAGTTTACAATCCAGTGGCATCTCACGTTCAACGAAATCTGAAATTACAGGAGTAATTCTTTCCAAAACAGTCATCAGGTATATTCGGATTCTTGTTTATAAAAAGTGCTATGCAAATAGAGTTGGATTGGATTTATGTAAATATAGTTTGGATTCATTCCAGCGCACAGCAGCAGGAGCGTCGTCTGTTGTATATTGTGCTTTTGTTTCCTTTTGTGCAGAGAAAAGGCGAGAAAGGCCCCGGAGACGTCTCGCGCCGCCTCTTCCTCCCTCACGCACGCACACAAAACACACTCAAAACACACACATGCACTGTTGTTTACCGGCGAGATTGTCACGGGGGGCGGGGGGCGGGGCTTGCACTCACCTGCTCAGGTAACCTCTGTCCTCAAATGGCCCCTGTGTGTGTCCCTCTGTCCGCAGACCTCAAACAAAGATGTCTGTCAAAGATGTGCGACAAACTGTGACCACCGCCACCGGGCCCCCTTCACCGGGCCAGCGAGCGCCAGGCCCCGCCCCTCCGCCCGACAGACCACGCCCCCTCTACTGTGTCGTCACTCAGGCCCCGCCCACAGCCCCCGGAGCAGGGCAGAGGTTTGGACTCACAGTGACAATGCCATTTTGTTAACTATTTTATATTGTTATATGATAAAAACAGACAATACCATGTTTTTGTTTTGGTTTTATTGCAATGAAATACATTTTATTAGAAGAATGAAATCTCAAAATAAAATAGAAACATGTTCATACGCTGTTCTGGGTGAATATAACATTTTCAAAGCAATAAAAGGTAACATGGTGATCTAAATATGTTGTGTTCATAACTCATACAACAGGGCTGGGCAAACCTTTTGACTCGTGGGCCACAACGTGTTCTAAATTCATCAGACGGTTTCACTTTGTGGAAACCGTCTGACCTCACAGCATTAGGATTCGTTTGCTCGACAGTAGGCGGGTACTTTTTTTATTTAACCAATCGCTGCTATTTGTTTGTGATGTATGTAATGCGTTAACTGGAATATTAAGCTTTTCCCAAATCCCGTACGAAGAAGAGCAATAACGTCTTTCTCCTTGATAAAATTCACCAAACATTTTCTTTGTTCCAGCTTTAAATCCTCGATCTTGGGAATCGTTGACAATACAGAATATATGTCTCTTCGCTGATTGGCTGGTGCAAACCATCTAGTGCAGGGGTGTCAAACATACGGCCCTGGGACCGGATCCGGCCCTCCAAGACCTTTAATCTGGCCCTAGGCTGATTTTCTATTAAAATATTTGAATTATATTTTCTATTAAATATTTTGAATTATATTTCTATTAAAATATTGTTAATTTTTCTGTGGTGTTTATCAGCAGCGTCTCCAGCGTCTCTGTACGTGGCCCCTCCCACCAGAGCAGCACAAATGAAGATTTGTCTCTTTCCAAACGCTCTTAAAGGACGATCGTTTTGACTGTTGACTGTGACACCCTCATCAGAAAAATGTCCAACATGAGAAAAGTGAAAAGTGAAATCCGAGTTGCAGGATTTTCCAAGAAAAAATTGACTTATTCCTATTTACATACAAGTTAATGTTAAAACTTTGTGTTGAAATTGCATTTTTCTTAAAGTTTCAGGTTGTTCATAATATTATAATATTTTGTAAAAGAAAGAGTTCACCAATTAAAAAAGATTTCTGTAATAGATTTGCATTTCTCTGCTCAAATATTTGAACTTATTGCTATTTTTGGGGTTTATATGTCATGAGTTTTCTGATCCGGCCCCTTTGGGATCAGAGTAGGTTGGATACGACCCCCGGACCAAAATGAGTTTGACACCCCTGGTCTATTGTATTCTGATTCCTGACCTATTCGCTGGACAGAAATGACATTGAGCAGAGGCTGTGGTGGCACCAGCCTGACTAGGACCAGGAGCAGATGGATGGAGTTTTATGGTAATCCACCTCATAAGAGAAAAAAAAAAAAATACATTATTGAAATATCCCATAATTGAAAATCATTACAACAAAATATCTGTCTTTCAAGTCCACATTATTTACTATTTATTGAAATGACTTTTAAAACACTGAAAATTATTGTTATTATTCAAGTTTGAAGGGCCAGATTAAAAAGATTAAAGGGCCGCATATGGTCCCCGGGCCGTAGTTTGCCCACACTGTTTGAAAGCGTGAGTTGAGAAAAGGAGTGGTCGGAGTCGTGTCCTTGCAGCAGTCCTTACGTAACACGCACACCGATGTTTGTAAATGAGTCGGAGGCTGGACTGTGACGCCGCACGGTCCAGACTCTGTGACCTTTTCGTCCTCTGACCGAGTCCCACCGCCGAGCCGCTGAGGGACGCCTCTGCAAAGCTCGTCCTCGGAGGGTTTCACTTGAACTTTACTCGCGTCAAAGAAATAAACAAAACTTCAGGTCTCTGTACAGAAGATAGTCCGTGTAGTGCTCTCAGTATTGATCTTGTATAAATGTTAACCTGCACTTACGAATGACACTGTTACCTTAAAGTGAACACGCCAACTGGACAAAGTCTCCAAAGTCCAAAACAAGCTATGATTTTTTTCGCCCTGTTCTCCTGTATCTGATCTTTTAATGACAGTCTGAACAATACAGATCTGATTTTTTTCAAATGTGACCCAGGACACTTGGATATGTGCTCTTAAAACTGATACATATCTGATCTTTTGACACGCGACTTCAGTCTGAACGGCCAGGTCGCCTTCATCCCACCTACACGTCAGGTTCGGAGTCTAGTCAATGGAGGGAAAGCGAGGTTAGAGAGTAAATTGATATTTGGGGGGATCGCTGTATTCAGACCAAATTGGAGGGGTCTTATCGGAACCAGACGTTTCCTGAAATGATTGCCAAAGAAGGCGTCCCGGCTCCAATGTCAATGAAAAATAAAGATCCTGCGAGCCAAATACAAGGAGAATAAAGACTCAAACAAATGAAGCAGCAGTGAATGTGTAATCCTGTCAATTTTACCAAGAATTGGACCATATTTTGGGAGACAAACCCAGCGTTTAGGCGACTTCCATAAACACTGAGCACGCTCGCTGCGTGTGACGACGTCGTGTCCTCCAATGCTCATGTGGGACACTTTTGGGGCGTTTAAAGAGACAAGACAGAGACCACAGCCCCTCAAGACCAAATCGAGACCAACTTGTATTTGAGTTATTTTGGTACATATATATCAATGTTTTTATAAATATATCTCCATTTTATCAAGTGTCAGACTTAGAGACCAAGACAAGATCGAGTCCGAGCACCTTCAAGACCGAGACAAGAGACCAAGACAAGATCGAGTCCGAGCACCTTCAAGACTGAGACAAGACCGAGTCCAGGCGCCTTTAAGTCTGAGACAAGACCGAGACAAGACCAAGACAAGACCGAGTCCGAGCACCTTCAAGACTGAGACAAGACCGAGACAAGACCAAGACAAGACCGAGTCCGAGCACCTTCAAGACTGAGACAAGACCGAGACAAGACCAAGACAAGACCGAGTCCAAGTGCCTTCAAGACCGAGACAAGACTGAGACTAGACTGAGACTACACTGAGACTAGACTGAGTCCAAGCCCCTTCAAGACCGAAATGAGACCAAGTCCAACCACCTTCAAGACCGAGACAAGGCCGAAACTAGACTGAGACTAGACCGAGTCCAAACGCCTTCAAGACCGAGACAAGACCGAAACTAGACCAAGACTAGACCGAGTCCAAACGCCTTCAAGACTGAGAAAAGACCGAGACTAGACCAAGACTAGACCAAGTCCAAGCGCCTTCAAGACCGAGACAAGACTGAGACAAGACAGAGAATAGACCGAGTCCAAGTGCCTTCAAGACTGAGACAAGGCCGAGTCCAAGCGCCTTCAAGACCAAGACGAGACCAAGACTAGACCGAGTCCAAGCACCTTCAAGACTGAGACAAGACCGATATTAGACTGAGTCCAAGCGCCTTCAAGACCGAGATACGACCAAGACAAGCCCGAGACAAGACCGAGACAAGACCAAGTCCAAACGCCTTCAAAATCAAGAGGAGACCAAGTCCAAGTGCTTTCAAAACCGAGACGAGACAGAGTCCAAACACGGTTGAGTCTGAAGCGAGACCAAGACCACAAAAAAACAGTATCCAAGACCAGTCCTGAGTCCTCAGTCCTCCGACACTATTTATCAGCTTTTATTTCACCAGCTGGTGTCAGACGTGAAACTCCCGCTTCATTCCATCTTCATTTTTCTGTACATCAAAAAAAAAAAAACACCTGAAGAACTGAAGAATGTTTACTTTATGTCCACGCCGGTTTAGTCCTGGGGGGTCCACTCCTGCCCCCCCCCCCCTCGTCCCTTTAACCCGAGCATCAGATAAACGGAGGTCGGGCCGGGGGTCAAGCATCGCTCCTGCCCAGAACAAAGCCCCCTCTGTCCCGTCAACATGCCTCGAGACAGGGCACCCGCTCAGCCTGTGCTCCGGCGTCACCCGATCACCCGCGCCCAAACAGGTGTGTGTGTGTGTGTGTGTGTGTGTGTGAGGGGGGTCCTGCAGGTGGGAGGGGCCCTGACGGTGAGGGACAGGTGACCGCCGCGTCCGACCACTGACCAGAGCTGAGACGGACCCGGAGTCGGAAGGTAAGGACTTATTATCCAACTTTGTGTTTTAGAAGGTTCTGTGCGGATTTGATGTTTTAAGACGTGTTTTTCTGTCCACGTGATTAAAGATGAGCACGTTTCAAACTAAATAAGCGAAACCAAATAGACGTAATCTGTGCAGGATCTGTCCGTGTGTCATTCGTTCATTCGTTTTTTTCAAAATAAAACCAAAAATAAGAAAACAAAAAACAAAAAAACACCTATTTTCTTCATTATTTGTCTCCAAAACCAAAATGAAAAAAACAGATAATGATTCGTTTTTTTCAGTTTTCGATTTTGTGTTTCATTTACGTGACTTAAACCGAGATGCTGGACTGAACCAGGACTGAACCGGGCTCAGAGCTGGTCTGGTCCTGGTCACGGTCCCGGTCTCGGTCCCGGAATTGGTCTCATCGTCTCGGTCCCAGTCTCAATCACGGTCTGGTCGTGGTCTGGTCCCGGTCTGGTTCCTGTCTGATCCTGGACCTGGTTTAGTCCTGGTTTAGTCCTGGTTCCGTCTGTTCATCGCAGTTTAAGTCACGTAAATTCGTCATTATCCGGTTTTTCCATTTTTCATTTAAACCCAAAATCGAAACCTGAAAAATCGGTCCTTGTACCATTTGTTCTTTTGAATTTCAATTGAAGAACGAAAAACAATAACGTGGGAAAACAGTTTGCTATTTCATTATTTCCTTTTAGTATCTAACAAAAAATAGACTTCGACCTCTATTTTCAATATTTAATTTAAAGTTTTGATATTTTATTCTCTCTGGTTTATTTGCCCCGGAAGTTCTGCTGCTAGAAGGATTTACTTGCAATTTTGTGGACAAACAAATTTGTGTCCAATCCGTGTATCATTCGTTCATTCGTTTTTCAAAATAAAACCAAAAATAAGAAAATGAAAAAATAACTATTTTCTTCATTATTTGTCTCCAAAACCAAAATGACAAAACAGATAATGATTTGTTTTTTCAGTTTTCGATTTTGTGTTTCGTTTCCGTGACTTAAACTGAGACGCTGGACTGAACCAGGACTGAACCAGTCTCAGTGCTGGTCTGGTCCTGGTCTCGGTTCCGGTCTCGGTCCCGGTCTCGGTCCCGGTCTCGGTCCGGTCTCGGTCCGGGTCTCGGTCCCGGTCTCGGTCCCGGAATTGGTCCCGGAATTGGTCCCGGAATCTGGTCCCCTGGACCTTGGTCCCAGTTTCGTTCCCGGTCTTGGTCGTGGTCTCATCGTCTCAGTCCCGGTCTCTGTCCCGGTCTCAGTGATGGTCTGGTCCTGGTCTGGTTCCGGTCTCAGTCCCGGACTTGGTCCCAGTCTGGTCCTAGTCACAATCATGGTCCGGTCTTGGTCGCAGTCTGGTCATCTCAGTCCCGGTCTCAATCACAGTCTGGTCCTGGTCTGGTCCCGATCTCAGGTCCGGACTCGGACTCGGTCCCACTCTGGTCCTGGTCACAGTCCGGGTCTGGTTCCTGTCTGATCCTGGACCTGTTGTAGTTCTGGTTTAGTCCAGGTTCAGTCCGATATCGCAGTTTAAGTCACGTAAACAGGAAACGGCCGTTATCCTTTTTTTTTTCCCATTATTTATTTAAACACAAAATCGAAAACTGAAAAAAGAAATCATTTCATTTTGGTTTTGGAGACAAATAATGAAGAAAATATTAGTTTTTACGTTTTCTTATTTTTGGTTTTATTTTGAAAAACGAGTGATCTTGTAACACACAGATTATGTCGTCTTGTTTTATAGCGACACGTTTACTCTCACGTCTTAAAAAATAATTGTTGAACTCCATGACGAGAAAGAAGTAGCAGCGATAAACTTTGTTCAGTTGACCCCACAGAACTATAATAAAAATAGTTTTTATTTTAGATCCATGGTTGAGCAGCAAAACTTTCGGCAAATAAACCAGAGAGAATAAAATGCCAAAATAAAATAGTCACAGAGACTTTAAACTTTAAATTCAATATTGGAAACAGAGATCGAAATCTGTTTTTTTGTTGTTGTTGTTGTTTTTTTTTTGTTTTTTTTGTTGACACTAAAATGGAAAAATGAAATAAACAAGGACCTTTTTCCAATATTTAATTGAAAGTTTATTTCAAATAACACCAATCAAAAAACAGTAATCGTGCCATTTTAAATTTTGATTTTTCTCTTTCTTCTTCTTTGATATTTTTTTTCTCTTCGTTTATAGCGACGCTTTTACTTTTGCGTCTTGTAAAGTTGTTGAACTCTGTGACGAGAAACAAGAAGCAGCGATAAACTTTGTTCAGTCGACACCACAGAACTAAAATTAAAATAGTTTTTATTACAGATCCATGGTCGACACTGAAATCACACGCGGCGCACTAAGCAGTTTTATTTATTTTAATTTTTTTGACACTAAAGCAGAAAAATGAAATAACAAACTGTTTTTCGTTCTTAATTGAAATTCAAAAGAACGATTTGTACTCAGAACATCTGCCACTGTCTCTTCTCCGTGGAGATGTTGTTACTTTGCCTTGAAAGTTTGACAAGTTTTTTTTAAACAATCAGACTTCTGCAATAATGTGTTTTTATCTATTGTAAACTTGAATTTTCTAAACTTTGTGTATGCGTCAAAATATTATGAAAAGCCGTAATGCAGCTTTAATTCTGACCAAACCAGGACTGAGTCAGGACTAAACCAGGTCCTGACAATAACTAAGACTCAACAAGGACAAGGATTAAACGAGGAGGAAAATATGGAAGTGTAACTGCAGTTCTATGAGTCCTGGAGAGTTCCTGATGAAAATACAACAGAATATTCTCGTCTCTAATCCTGTTTTCATCCAGACTAAAGCCTTGTGTTTCAGACTTGACACTGTTCTGCAGCTGCTGTTTGTGTAAATGACCAGAGGTTGTGTCACTGAGGCGGCCATGTTTGTGCTGTGGGTCCTGCTCATGTCCTCAGCTCCAAAAGGTACCGCCTCATCCACCAACACTACTACTACTACTACTACTACTACTACTACTACTACTACTACTACTATTCGTATTTCCTTGCAAATAGAAAGTTGTTGCAATAAAAATAACTCATAACTTGATTTGATTTTCATGTTTTCCTCTTCAGCCGTAGGAACTGCTCCATTCCTGTGCTCTGACCCGGAGACTGGAGAGCCCAGTCCTGACAACATCCTGGGTAAGAACATGTGCATAAGTCCTGGTCCTCGTCCTGACTCTGTTCTCCTCCTGATCCTGTTCTCCATGTTCTCCTGGTTCTCCTGGTTCTCCTGGTTGTCCATGTTGTTGTTGTGTTCCAGAGTGTGTGGGGGAGAGGTTCACGTGGCTGCACTCGGTCCTGGAGAGCTTCCCGTCTGTGCTCCTCTTCAGTCTGAGGCTGCGCTGCTCCACAGGCCTGTGCCCTCGGGACCTGGAGGACTACGGCTGCCAGTGCCGCTTCACCACAGGGGGCAGCAGTGAGGCGGGCAGCGGGGGTTCCGTGGACGAGCTGGACTCGTGAGTATCATTATACTGCACGAGGAAAGGTTACCACCAAAAATACTAAACTACCACCACACAGACATGAGAGTAACTGGACAGTTGTGTTCTACAGCCGTTCTGTGGTTTTCCCAAAGGTCCAGACGTGTGACTGTAGTGTCCTTCTCCTCAGGTGCTGTGAGAGTCACAGACTGTGTTACCAGAGTGCTGCCCCCTGCAGGCCGGAGGTGCCCCTGCTCCCAGACAACTTCACCTGTTCAGCAGCAAACCTCAGCCTGAGCTGTGGTGAGTCGAGTGCACAGGCACACACTGTAGAAGTGTTTTTACTGTAGCTGCACATTTGTAAAAACAGATCTTCTGTATTATATAGTATTTATGGTTTTAAATGTCACAGTCACGTCCACATTAAAGAGGAAGTATTGCACTAAATCAGCTGTTTGGATCTTTCTACTTTGTTGTAACTCCAAAAACATGCAGTTTTATGTCATCTAACTCTGTCTCTCTGTCTCTCTGTGCAGACTGGGGCTCCTGGTGTCAGCGTACTCTGTGTGAGTGTGACCAGACGGCTCTGCTCTGTCTGGGACATCAGCCGTACAACCTGAGCCTCCGGGGTCTGCCCACAGACTCCTGCTCCACACACACACCCACAGGTAAATCATATTGAATAAAGGGGGGTTTGTGTAACTTCAGCCTGGCTGAAGTCCAGTGTTTTGTTTTTGTTTTGTTTTTTTAAGTTGCAAAGACTGGTTTTGTTTCAGGTGTGAACTTCACAGAGGCAAACCACACGACGGCCATGACAGGTGACTTTTATTTCCTTATCTAAATGAGAGCTCAGGTGAGGCAGGTGCTGTGTGTACCTGCCTGACGTGAGGCGGGTGCTGCGTGTACCTGCCTGACGTGAGGCGGGTGCTGCGTGTACCTGCCTGACGTGAGGCGGGTGCTGCTGACGTGAGCGGGTGCTGCGTGTACCTGCCTGACGTGAGGCGGGTGCTGCGTGTACCTGCCTGACGTGAGGCGGGTGCTGCGTGTACCTGCCTGACGTGAGGCGGGTGCTGCGTGTACCTGCCTGACGTGAGGCGGGTGCTGCGTGTACCTGCCTGACGTGAGGCGGGTGCTGCGTGTACCTGCCTGACGTGAGGCGGGTGCTGCGTGTACCTGCCTGACGTGAGGCGGGTGCTGCGTGTACCTGCCTGACGTGAGGCGGGTGCTGCGTGTACCTGCCTGACGTGAGGCAGGTGCTGCGTGTACCTGCCTGACGTGAGGCAGGTGCTGTGTGTACCTGACTCTGTTCTTCTGTTGCAGATGTGTTTGCTGCAGACAACAGTTCTGAAATATTTTTCTACAACTCGTCCCTGTCGTTCAGCGGTGTGTTTCCTGTTTCCATCTTTATGAATAAACTTGATCATTTTAATAAAATATTAGTCTTATATAATACTTACCTATTTTTTATTCGTTGTTGAGGGAGGGTCTAAGTCCAGGGGGCGCTCTGGGACACTTGTGCATGTGTTGGTTGATCTGTGTGTTATGAACCAGTGTCTGTTTCACTGTGTTTTTTTTTTTTTTTTTTTTACTCTCTGTGGGTTAAATGATCTAGTTGAGCCCAAACAGGAAACTGTAGTTGGAATTTTGGGATTTATAAAAAGGAATTTAATTTGTGCATAATTACACTGTGTGGTGGTGAACTAGCACTGTAGCCACAGAAGCCCTGGGGCAGACTGAAGGACCCGAGGCTGCCCCAGAGCCCCTCACTCCCTCACCCTGATCAGTATGAGCAGTGTAACAGACGATGGTTGTGTTTGTCAGACATGGATCCTGACACCTGGAGCACATGGGAGAACCAGAGCACAGAGACCGGGACAGAGACCGGGACAGAGACCGGGACAGAGACCGGGACAGAGACCGGGACAGAGACCGGGACAGAGATCCTCTCCACACCACAGCCCACAGGTAACACGCACCAGCACTTTTACACTAAATACAGCCACAGGAAACATTGTTGTGGTGTTATGTGATCAGGATTTGAGGATTAGATGTGATTTAAAGCTTCTACCTAAGTACAATCTAACAAAAAGCTAAAAAAAAGACGTCTGTAAATCCTAACCCTTCTACCATGAGACCGCATGTGAGGATTTGTGTTTTAACATGAAGTAAAGCAAATGAAGTTGTATCTTTGGCTTTTCCCAAACGTGTTCTTCATCATGCGTTGTTTTATTCACGTTATGTTGATGTTAGAGTGTGTGTGATGTCTGTGTGCAGAGAAGGCCCCGGGACAAGAGGAGCAGGAGCAGGTGGAGGAGCAGGTGGAGGAGGTGGAGGAGGGGGCAGGAGGAGAGCCAGAGGAACAGCCAGAGGAGCAGGCCGTTCTCTCCACTCTGCTGCTACAGGGTAAGATGAGAGTCAGATTTATTTTTAATGCCAAGATCCACTCGTGTCAAATAACAGTTTTGAAACATGCCCTGGAACTCCTTTGAAACTTTCTGAATTTATTGAACCAACTCCCACTGGATCCCACTTTATAATAACCGCACACGAGGTATTTTTAATAAAGCCGGTGTAACCAGGGAGAGGCTGTGGTCCCCAACTAATATATGAACAGACAAGTGCGACAAAACAAAGGACGAAGGAAGCATCAGGTGTAATGTACAAAATCCATCCATCCATTTTCTTCTGCTTATCTGGGGTCAGGTCTAAGCAGGAACTCCCAAACTTCCTTCACTTCTGGACACTTCCTCCAGCTCTTCCGGAGGGATCCTGAGGTGTTTCCAGGTCAGCCCAGAGACATAGTCCCTCCAGAGTGTCCCGGGTCTTCCCTGGGGCCTCCTCTCGGTGGGACATGCCCGGAACAGCTCTCGAGGGAAGCGTCCATGAGGCAACCAGAACAGAAGCCCGAGCCGACTCAGCTGCTCCTCTCGACGTGGAGGAGCAGCGACTCTACTCCGAGCTCCTCCCGTGTGACTGAACTCCTCACGCAGTCTCTAAGGGAGTGATCTCGTCCTTTTGGTCATTACCCAAAACTCATGAGCGGCGGTGAAGGCAGGACCGTGGACACTGCCAGCTCTCTGATTGGCTCTCGTGGGCGTCGGGCAGCTCTCTGATTGGCTTTCATCAGTGCTGGGAGTGACACATTATAAAAGTAACAAATTACTGTAATGCAGTGGTCCCCAACCTGTAGATCGCGATCAACAATTCGATCTTTGCCGTGTCCCCGGTAGATCTCCAGCTGAATTCAACAATTTGTGATACTAGATGTGCATTGAAAGTGAGCGCTTACTTTGGTTTAACTTAACTGCGTGAGGTGGTCTTTTCACAAATGAAAATCAACAAATCCAAGCACAGAAACAGTCTGACCGAGAGGCACCTCACAGATTGTCTCAGTTTAGCTGTTTGCAACTATAAACCAAACTTCAAAACATTACCCAAGGAAATTCAGATTCACCCATCACCCCGAGTTTGATAATAATAGAACTTCTCTCATTGACCCTTAATGCTGTTTAGTGATCAAATTTGCACTATTTTGGTTGCTTTCACTGCATTTGGTTTGCATTTTGTTTGTATTGCAGTTACACATTTTTTCTGGCAGAGAGTGTTTTGGTCCCCATTCTGTAATGAGCGTTCCTTAAGTTACAAGATTGCAAAAATAAAGCTGTGTGGAACTATAAACGCGATCACTTTTGTTGTTGTTATTTACGTCCATGTTGGTGGATCTTGCTCTTTTCTCGGACCAAGTATGTAGATCTTTGTCTGAAAAAGGTTGGTGACCACTGCTGTAATGCGTTGCTTTTTGCTGTAACGCATTAATGTTACAGCATTACAGGGAAAAAAGCGGTAATATTTTACTCGGTACAAATGTCTGTAACGCGCGTCACAATGCTTTTTTTTTTTTTATTTTTTTTACCTGGACTGAAGTGGTGGGTTTTTTGTTTTTCTTCATACAAATTCACTAAAATCTCCGTGATATCAGCAGCGGTGAAACGCCGGAGGTGCGCCCGTGATCGTGAGTGAAAAGGAAACGACCGGCACAGAACTCGACGCTCGGTGGTTCTCTCAGGGGCACTCCTAGAGTCCAAGTTCTAGTCCAAGATTAGTCCTGGTTTGGTCCTGGTTTTGTCTTGGTTTAGTCCTGGTTTAGTTCTGGTTCAGTCCTGGTTTAGTCCTGGTTTAGTCCTGGTTTAGACCTGGTTCAGTCCTGGATTAGACCTAGTTCAGTTCTGGTTTAGTCCTGGTTCAGTCCTGGTTTAGACCTGGTTCAGTTCTGGTTTAGTCCTGGTTCAGTCCTGGTTCAGTCCTGGTTTAGTCCTGGTTTAGTCCTGGTTTAGTCCTGGTTTAGACCTGGTTCAGTCCTGGTTTAGACCTAGTTCAGTTCTGGTTTAGTCCTGGTTCAGTCCTGGTTTAGACCTGGTTCAGTCCTGGATTAGACCTAGTTCAGTCCTGGTTTAGTCCTGGTTTAGACCTGGTTCAGTTCTGGATTATACCTGGTTCAGTCCTGATTCAGTCCTGGTTTAGTCCTGGTTTAGTCCTGGTTTAGACCTGGTTCAGTCCTGATTCAGTCCTGGTTTAGTCCTGATTCAGTCCTGGTTTAGTCCTGGTTCAGTCCTGATTCAGTCCTGGTTTAGTCCTGGTTCAGTCCTGATTCAGTCCTGGTTTAGTCCTGGTTTAGTCCTGGTTTAGACCTGGTTCAGTCCTGATTCAGTCCTGGTTTAGTCCTGGTTCAGTCCTGGTTTAGTCCTGGTTTAGTCCTGGTTTAGACCTGGTTTAGTCCTGGTTTAGACCTGGTTTAGTCCTGGTTTAGACCTGGTTCAGTTCTGGATTATACCTAGTTCACTTCTGGTTTAGTCCTGGTTCCGTCCTGGTTCAGTCCTGGTTTAGACCTGGTTTAGTTCTGGTTTAGTCCTGGTTCAGTCCATGTACGGCGCAAAAGTTCAGCATCTTCGCAGTTATTTTAATGAGAGTAAATAAAAAATGCTGCAACAGTCGTGTCATATTTCACGTTTTAAACACAGTAATATTGTAATGTAATAAATGACTTTGAAATGACATTAACAAGTCATAAATAACACATTGCAGTTTTAAAATCACTTGCCCAACAGTGGCTCTCGTGGGCGTCGGGAGCTTTGAGGCACTTCAGCTTCAGATTTGACACCAGAACTTTAAACCAGCCTTTAGAGTCAGTGACATTGGACGTGTCATTGGTGCGTTTACTGACACATGCACCGTCACGTTACTATGTTTACAGATTTGTTCGGTCGGTTACACATGAAAAAAGACTTCAAGATTTATAATGAACAGTTTAAGAATGAGTCAGACTTAGGAGCTACCTGAGTGTTTGGGTGAGAAGTTGGAGCTTAATTCATAATAACTTTGGAAGTACTTTAAAGTAATCGGTCTGTTTGAGTGGATTTCTGTGATCTGAAAGTACGGTACATTTCAGTAAGTAAAGTAAAGTAAAGTAAAGTACATTTCAGAATAAACTGTATTCCTCTTGTCTCTCAGACGTGAACAGAACTGCAGCAGAGGAGGAGCTGGAGGGGGAGGAGCTTCAGACGCTGCACACGTCCCACAATGCACCAGGAGCCGGCGCTGGGGGTGAGTGAGCCAATCACACGCCTCCGTTTATCGTTTCACCACACACCACACCACGCCGACCTGACTCTCAGATTATTTTAGATTTCTGATTGAGACTGTCTGTAGTCTATAGTTGATCATAAAAATAATACACAACAGTGAGTTTAAAAACCCCAAAGTGCTTTACAGAGCTTTACTCACATTCCCCTCAAACCAACAACGACAACACAGAGCAGGGGTGTCAAACTCATTTTGGTCCGGGGGTCGTATCCAACCTACTTTGATCCTAAAGGGGCCGGATCAGAAAACTCATGGCATATAAACCCCAAAAATAGCAATAAGTTCAAATATTTGTGCAGAGAAACACAAATCTATTACAGAAATCTTGTTTTAATTGATGAACTCTTTCTTTTACAAAATATTATAATATTATGAACAACCTGAAACTTGAGAAAAGATGCAGTTTCAACACAATGTTTTAACATTAACTTGTATGCAAATAGGAATAAGTCAATTTTTCTTGGAAAATCCTGCACTCGGCTCCACTTTCTCATTTTTGACATTTTGCACGGTCAACAGTCAAAACGATCGTCCTTTAAGAGCGTTTGGAAAAAGACAAGTCTTCATTTGTGCTGCTCTGGTGGGAGGGGCCACGTACAGAGACTCTGCTCTGGTGGGAGGGGCCACGTACAGAGACGCTGGAGACGCTGCTGTGATAAACACCACAGAAAATTAACAAGATTTTAATAGAAAATATAATTAAAATATTTTAGTAGAAAATCAGCCAAGGGCCAGATTGAAGGTCTTGGAGGGCCAGATCTGGCCCCCGGGCCGCATGTTTGACACCTGTGACATAGAGTGTGTTTACATGCGGGTTTTTTGAGTACCCCAGTTTCAGCATCCCGAATAAGGAAGTATCCTGTTTATTAGAAACCGAGTTACTGTAGCTGGTTTATTCCGATAGTAACCGGGATATTGTGACATGTAAACACACTATCCCGGTTATTGCAACATAAAGTTGAGTGCACATGTCCAAAAGACAAACACTTTTAAGTCTTTTCATCACAACAGCAGCAACATAAATAAAGTGACCAACATAAATAGTGTCCATACATGAGTGAAATGACTGTAAAATAAAGAGCTGCGCTAAACCTGCACACGAATCTGCACTCGTACGACCTGCACACTTTTACTGGCTGAAAAGTTAAAACATGAGGACATGGATACACCACAGCTCCGTAAAGCCGGTTAAACCTCCTGAGCTTCCTCTGCTAAATGAGCTCATGGTTGTTTGTGTTTTTCCAGGTGTATTAAATTAAATAGAGTTAAATTTTGCGCTTGTGCATTTGTAAGATTGTGTCAAAAAACCGGGATACTCCATTTGATCATGTACACAAACGCAGTAACACGAATACTGACATAACTGGAATATGGATAATAACCGGGACACTGTTGTGCATGTAAACACACTCATTCATACTAGGCAATGTGGGTGAAGTGCCTTGCCTAAGGACACAACAGTTTGCACTAGATTCAACACTCTCCCCTCCAGGCTGTACTAAGACTTCAGGGATCTGAAGAGATCAAACTCTGACAAACAAGTAGAGCCAACAGCAGCGACTGTTATCAGCTTTATCTGAACCAGAGGTGGGACCAAGTCTCAAGTAAGTCTCAAGTCTTTGACCTCAAGTCCAAGTCAAGTCCCAAGTCAATGACCTTTAAGTCAAGTCAGTCCCAAGTCAGTGACCTTAAGTCCAAGTCAAGTCCAAGTCATGACCTTCAAGTCCAAGTCGAGTCCAAGTCAATGACCTTTAAGTCAAAGTCGAGTCCCAAGTCAATGACCTTTAAGTCCAAGTCGAGTCCCAAGTCAGTGACCTTCAAGTCCAAGTCGAGTCCCAAGTCAATGACCTTTAAGTCCAAGTCGAGTCCCAACTCAGTGACCTTCAAGTCCAAGTCGAGTCCCAAGTCACTGACCTTTAAGTCCAAGTCGAGTCCCAAGTCAATGACCTTCAAGTCCAAGTCGAGTCCCAAGTCACTGACCTTTAAGTCCAAGTCGAGTCCCAAGTCAATGACCTTTAAGTCCAAGTCGAGTCCCAAGTCAATGACCTTTAAGTCCAAGTCGAGTCCCAAGTCAATGACCTTTAAGTCCAAGTCGTCGAGTCCCAAGTCAATGACTGACCTTTAAGTCCAAGTCCAGTCCCAAGTCAATGACCTTTAAGTCCAAGTTGAGTTCCAAGTCAATGACCTTCAAGTCCAAGTCGAGTCCCAAGTCACTGACCTTTAAGTCCAAGGCGAGTTCCAAGTCAATGACCTTTAAGTCCAAGTCGAGTCCCAAGTCAATGACCTTTAAGTCCAAGTCGAGTCCCAAGTCACTGACCTTTAAGTCCAAGGCGAGTCCCAAGTCAATGACCTTTAAGTCCAAGTCGAGTCCCAACTCAGTGACCTTCAAGTCCAAGTCCGAGTCCCAAGTCAATGACCTTTAAGTCCAAGTCAAGTCCCAAGTCAATGACCTTTAAGTCCAAGTCGAGTCCCAAGTCAATGACCTTCAAGTCCAAGTCGAGTCCCAAGTCACTGACCTTTAAGTCCAAGTCAAGTCCCAAGTCAATGACCTTCAAGTCCAAGTCGAGTCCCAAGTCAATGACCTTTAAGTCCAAGTCGAGTCCCAAGTCAATGACCTTTAAGTCCAAGTCGAGTCCCAAGTCAGTGACCTTCAAGTCCAAGTCGAGTCCCAAGTCAATGACCTTTAAGTCCAAGTCGAGTCCCAACTCAGTGACCTTCAAGTCCAAGTCGAGTCCCAAGTCACTGACCTTTAAGTCCAAGTCGAGTCCAAGTCAATGACCTTCAAGTCCAAGTCGAGTCCCAAGTCACTGACCTTTAAGTCCAAGTCGAGTCCCAAGTCAATGACCTTTAAGTCCAAGTCGAGTCCAAGTCAATGACCTTTAAGTCCAAGTCGAGTCCCAAGTCAATGACCTTTAAGTCCAAGTCGAGTCCCAAGTCAATGACCTTTAAGTCCAAGTCAAGTCCCAAGTCAATGACCTTTAAGTCCAAGTTGAGTCCCAAGTCAATGACCTTCAAGTCCAAGTCGAGTCCCAAGTCACTGACCTTTAAGTCCAAGGCGAGTTCCAAGTCAATGACCTTTAAGTCCAAGTCGAGTCCCAAGTCAATGACCTTTAAGTCCAAGTCGAGTCCCAAGTCACTGACCTTTAAGTCCAAGGCGAGTCCCAAGTCAATGACCTTTAAGTCCAAGTCGAGTCCCAACTCAGTGACCTTCAAGTCCAAGCCGAGTCCCAAGTCAATGACCTTTAAGTCCAAGTCAAGTCCCCAAGTCAATGACCTTTAAGTCCAAGTTGAGTCCCAAGTCACTGACCTTCAAGTCCAAGTCGAGTCCCAAGTCACTGACCTTTAAGTCCAAGTTGAGTCCCAAGTCAATGACCTTTAAGTCCAAGTCGAGTCCCAACTCAGTGACCTTCAAGTCCAAGTCAAGCCCCAAGTCAATGACCTTCAAGTCCAAGTCGAGTCCCAAGTCAATGACCTTCAAGTCCAAGTCGAGTCCCAACTCAGTGACCTTCAAGTCCAAGTCGAGTCCCAAGTCACTGACCTTTAAGTCCAAGTCGAGTCCCAAGTCAATGACCTTTAAGTCCAAGTCGAGTCCCAAGTCACTGACCTTTAAGTCCAAGTCGAGCCCCAACTCAGTGACCTTCAAGTCCAAGTCGAGTCCCAAGTCACTGACCTTTAAGTCCAAGTTGAGCCCAAGTCAATGACCTTCAAGTCCAAGTCGAGTCCCAAGTCAAGACCTTCAAGTCCAAGTCAAGTCCAAGTCAATGACCTTCAAGTCCAAGTCGAGTCCCAAGTCAATGACCTTTAAGTCCAAGTCGAGTCCCAAGTCAATGACCTTCAAGTCCAAGTCGAGTCCCAAGTCAATGACCTTCAAGTCCAAGTCGAGTCCCAAGTCAATGACCTTCAAGTCCAAGTCGAGTCCCAAGTCAATGACCTTCAAGTCCAAGTCGAGTCCCAAGTCAATGACCTTCAAGTCCAAGTCGAGTCTCAAGTCACTGTCTGTTTTATCAAGTCAAGTCTCAAGTCCTAAAAATAGTGACTCAAGTCTGACTCGAGTCCAAGTCCCCAACTCTGATTTGAACCACTTCACACAAAGCACAGATTTGACCCGTTTTAGTCACATCACAAAGGCCAAGTCACACGTTGAGATTGTGTGAACGGTGCGTTTGACGGTAGAATGTGTTTTTATCTCCTTCAGCTTCTGTCTGGTCTCCTCCTGATGAACTAGAGCCTCAGGTCTCCTCTGCATCTCCAACAACTCCTCCAGAGACACGACCCGCTCCCGCTGGACCCTACGAGACCCCCAGGACTACAACTCCCAGGACTACAACTCCCAGGACTACAACTCCCAGCATGCCCCAGGAGTCTGCAGGTCAGGCTCACTCATAAACCTACGCTTTCCATTGACTTTCGTTCACTGCCTGGAGACTGATTCTGACCTTCAGCATAGTCACCGTTTTAATCCATATCTGAACTTTAGACCGTGTCGTCGATCGTGTTAATCGTGAAGGATTTACGGCACGGGGACCAGATTTTTGTCCCCGTAAGAGAGAAAAAGTTCTAACTTAAAATAATGTCCGCGTTTTGAAAATGTCAAACGTCAGCCGCGGGAATTAACAACGAGAAAATAAACAACTAGAGTCTGAGACGCTCGGCTGTGGAGGAAAGTGTTTGTGTGAAAACAGTTTGAAAACAGAAAGATTTTATGCAAAATTATACCATTGTGCTGATTAATCAATTTTTTTTTTTTTTGTGCACATAAAGCAGATGTGAGAAAAATTGTCACATTATATTGGTACAAATATAATGTGACAATTTTTTTATTCCCCAACCCCCCCTTGCATTACCCTCCTCTATTGTGTTCAGTAGGGAAAAAAAATAAATAAATAAAAATAAGAAAAATTTAAATAAGAAGAATAAAAATAAAGTGATAAAACAAATAAATAAATAAAGGCAAAAGAGGGATTTTTTTTTTTTTTTTAATAACAAAAATGACATGCCTATTTACTATTATAAATGTGTAATTCTGAAGCCCAACTTTTTGAACTAATAAATGCACAGTGGTTTATGTTTTATTGGCATCTAACTGTACCCAAAAACTCACCCTCTTTCTTATAATCCTCACAACCAGGTCTAAACCAGGACTGAACTAGGACTAAACCAGGACTAAAACAGGTCTAAACCAGGTAAACTAAACCAGGAAACCAGGTAAAAACCAGGACTAAACCAGGTCTAAACCAGGACTAAACCAGGACTAAACCAGGTCTAAAACCAGGTCTAAACCAGGTCTAAACCAGGTCTAAACCAGGACTAAACCAGGACTAAACCAGGACTAAACCAGGGACTCTAAACCAGGAAACTAAACCACTAGGTCTAAACCAGGTCTAAACCAGGACTAAACCAGGACTAAACCAGGTCTAAACCAGGTCTAAACCAGGTAAACTAAACCAGGTCTAAACCAGGTCTAGGTAAACTAAACCAGGGACTAAACCAGGACTAAACCAGGACTAAAGGTCTAAACCAGGTCTAAACCAGGTCTAAACCAGGACTAAACCAGGACTAAAACCAGGTCTAAACTAAACCAGGTCTAAACCAGGACTAAAAACCAGGACTAAACCAGGACTAAACCAGGTCTAAACCAGGTCAAAACCAGGACTGAACCAGGCGTAAAACAGGTCTAAACCAGGACTAAACCAGGACTAAACCAGGACTCCAGGAAACTAAACCAGGTCTAAACCAGGTCTAAACCAGGAAACCAGGTAAACCAGGTCTAAACCAGGTCTAAACCAGGTCTAAACCAGGTCTAAACTAAACCAGGTCTAAAACCAGGTCTAAACCAGGACTAAACCAGACTAAACCAGGTCTAAACCAGGTCTAAAAGGTCTAAACAGGACTAAACCAGGTCTAAACCAGGTCTAAACCAGGACTAAACCAGGTCTAAACCAGGTCTAAACCAGAACTAAACCAGGACTAAACCACTGCAAAATGAGCAGCTCTCTGGTATTTTTGTTTTGTAACGGAGCTCACTGAAAAAAAAAAAAGAAAAAAGGCTGGAGACGCCTGATGTAAGAGCTTCAAAACTACACAGGGCAACTGAAGATCTTTTTCATGATGCAACAACCTGGACAAAATGTGAACAGAAGATTTTTGAGGCTCTTGAGACTTAAATTACTGGTTACTGTAATACATGTACTTTAATACATGTACTTTAACTTTAATCCATGTTGCTGATCAAATACTGAAGGTGTATTTTCTGTGTTTCAGGCCTGGATGCTCTGCTGACCACTGCTGTCGTGACCGAGCAGACGGTGGTGAAGGTGGAGGAAGAAGAGGAGGAGGAAGAGGAGGAGAGAGAGGAGGAAGAGGTCACGCCCGCAGAAATGAGTGAGGAGGAATTCTCTGCATAATATCACTAAAGAAGCGTTGTACTTGTAGTATGACAGACATCTGAGGATAAATACCCATGGCCATGTTGATTCCCACATTTATCGGCTCAGTTTTACAAAGAGAAGCCTCGTGTAGAAGTTTTATTTTAGACCTTCATCTTCGTCCTGCTTCAGTCTTAGTTTAGCTTTTTTTTTTCATGCTATGTTCTGCTCTAGTCCTGGCCAGGCTGGTGCCACCTAGTGTCTTTGCTCAATTTCATTTCTCTCCAGGGACTAGGTCAGGAATCAGAATACACTAGACCACGGGTGTCAAACATAAGGCCTGGGGGCCAGATCCGGCCCTCCAAGACCTTTAATGTGGCCCTTGGGTGATTTTCTACTAAAATGTTTTCATTATATTTAATATATATTTAATTTTCTGCAGGGCTTAGCATAGCAGTGTCTCCAGTGTCTCTGTACGTGGCCCCTCCCACCAGAGCAGCACAAATGAAGACTTGTCTCTTTCCAAACGCTCTTAAAGGACGATCGTTTTGACTGTTGACCGTGACACCCTCATCAGAAAAATGTCCAACATGAGAAAAGTGGAGCTGAGTGTAGAATTTTCCAAGAAAAATTGACTTATTCCTGTTTGCATACAAGTTGTTGTTAAACCATTGTGTTGAAATTGAATTTTTCTTCAAGTTTCAGGTTCATGATATTATAATGTTATAATAAGAAAGAGTTAATCAATTAAAAAAGATTTCTGTAATAGATTTGCATTTCGCTGCACAAATATTTGAAGTTATTGTTATTTTTGGGGTACATATGACATGACTTTTCTGATCCGGCCCCTTTCGGATCAAAGTAGGTTGGATTGGCCCCCGGACCAAAATGAGTTTGACACCCCTGCACTAGACGGTTTGCAAGATCCCTGGAAGTGCGAGTTCGGGCACCAGCCGATCAACGAAGAGTCATACATTATGTGTCGGCAACAATTCCCGAGATCGAGGATTTAAAGACAGAATAAAGAGAATGTTTGGTGAATTTTATCAAGGGGAAAGACGTTATTGTCCTTCTTCCTACGAGATTTGGGAAAAGCTTAATATACCAGTTAACCCTGTTAGCGACGCATTACATACGTCACGACCGAATAGCAGCGATTGGTGAAACAAGCGCAATCAGAGATCAGAGATATGAACCTGGTCCCCATGAGGCGTCGGTGGGTCAGTTCATCACCACAGAAACAGTTTATGAGGAGCCCAGTCCATATCACATGATCATTATATCCACAATACAATGTGTGTATCTGTACAGGCCCATGAACATTAGTGTGATGTTGGTCACACATGAGAATGTCTGTGTTTTACTAGTGTGGAACAAAACATTTTTCATGAGTTGTGTGTATGTGAGTTGTGTGACTGTAGATCAGTGTGTTGTGTTTCACCAGAAAAACAAGAAATGGAAATTATTTTTGTTCCAGTTACAATTTTAACGGCTACACTGAAAGAGAAAGGAACTGGTATAATTACTGATTATCTCGAAAACTATAAAAATTTTACTGCTCAAATGCACAGAATTATAAATAGATAATAATTTTTCTGAGATTTTGAGACACTCCTGTTGCTCGAGCTCGATCCTTTGCAGAGTTATGACCAAAAACACATATTTGACCTTGGTTACCTTGACCGGTTTCAACCTGTAACATCCAGTGTGCCGCGGTTATGTATGTGCCAACTTGTGTGATGACTGGGTGAATATTTTAGGCCGCAGATGGTTCAAAATTTGCAGAAATTGCCGATCATTTATAACGGCGTGACCTTTCAATTGACCCGTGTGACCTCAAATGACCTCGGATCGTCACCAAACTTTATTTTTTTGCGGCATCGAGAACGGCGGCTTGACCCACGTACCAAGTTTGGTGACAATCGGTCCATAAATGGCGGAATTATCGCGGGTGGACACACACACAGACACACAGGGTGAATACAAAACCTGGTCAAACCTTCAGGTACCAGGTAATAAAAAAAAAGTACCCACCTACTGTCGAGCGAACAAATCCTAACGCTGTGAGGTCAGACAGTTTCCACGAAGTGAAACTGGCTGATGATTCAGGCTACTCCAGTCCTTCTGTCCTCATCAAAACTTCCAGGACAAATAAACCAGAGAAAATAAAATTATAAAATATCAAAATTAAAATATGCACCGAGACTGTTTTTTCATTGGTGTAATCTGAAATAAACTTTAAATTAAATATTGGAAATAGAGGTCGAAATCTGTTTTTTTTGTTTGACACTAAAACAGAAGAATTAAATAAACTGTCCCACTTTCCCATTTTTTTGTTTTTCGTTCTTCATTAAAATTCAAAAGAACGAACGGTACTTGGACTCATTCATCTCCTTTACAGTTACAATTTAATGTTTTTATTCTCCTCTTTTTAGTGTCCACTCCAGAGACAGTGAACGCCGCCGTCCCAACACCAGCGCTGGTTTTACCCACAGTCCCTGAACTCATCTCCAGAGAAAAGCCCGTAGAACCAGCACCAGGTCAGACACCAACATCTGTCCTGATCGAAAAGGACAAAAATAAGAACATCGACTTTTTTGACGTGTTTTTCCAGGTCCTACCGAACACAGCTCCGCAGAGACCACGGTGAGGACGACACCGGCGCCCCCTGCAGGTCAGAACAAACCTCACAGTACAACAGGCGACACAGTGAACACGTGTATCATCTGTTTTTCAAAATAAAACCAAAAATAAGAAAATGGAAAAAAAATATATATATATTTTCTTCATTATTTGTCTCCAAAACCAAAATGAAAAACAGATAACGATTTATTTTTAAATTAATAATGGGAAAAAAACCAAACAAAAAAAAAACAGATAACAGCCGTTTCCCGTTGCCGTAACTTAAACTGTGACGCTGGACTGAACCAGGACTGAACCAGGACTGAACCAGGACTAAAACAGGTCTAAACCAGGTCTAAACCAGGACTAAACCAGGTCTAAACCAGGACTAAACCAGGACAAAAACAGGTCTAAACCAGGACTAAACCAGAACTGAACCAGAACTGAACCAGAACTGAACCAGGACTAAAACAGGACTAAATCAGGTCTAAAACAGGACTAAATCAGAACTAAACCAGGACTAAACCAGGTCTAAACCAGGTCTAAACCAGGACTGAACCAAGATTGAACCAGAACTAAACCAGGTCTAAACCAGGACTGAACCAGGACTAAAACAGGACTGAGTGTAGAGATCACCCAGAGATGCATCCACAAAGATTGTTGGGTGATCAGGACTGAGACCAGGACCAAGACCAGGACCAGGACCAGGACTGAGATCAGGACCAGGAGTGAGACTAGGACTGAGGCTGGAGTCAGACTGGGACAAGATCTGGACTTAGACCAGGACTGAGACCGGTTTAGACCTGGTTTAGTCCTGTTCAATTTTGGTTTAGACCTGGTTTAGTCCTGTTCAATTTTGGTTTAGACCTGGTTTAGTCCTGATTCAGTCCTGGTTTAGACCTGGTTTAGACCTGTTTTAGTCCTGGTTTAGTCCTGGTTTCAGTCCTGGTTTAGACCTGGTTTAGTCCTGTTTAGTTCTGGTTCCTGGTTGTTGGTTTAGACCTGGTTTAGACCTGTTTTAGTCCTGGTTCAATCTTGGTTCAGTCCTGGTTTAGACCTGGTTTAGACCTGGTTTAGTTTTTAGTCCTGGTTTAGTCCTGGTTTAGTCCTGGTTTAGACCTGGTTTAGACCTGTTTTAGTTCTGGTTCAATCTTGGTTCAGTCCTGGTTTAGACCTGGTTTAGTCCTGGTTTAGTCCTGGTTTAGTCCTGGTTTAGTCCTGGTTTAGTCCTGGTTTAGTCCTGGTTTAGTCCTGGTTTAGTCCTGGTAGTCCTGGTTTAGTCCTGGTTTAGTCCTGGTTTAGTCCTGGTTTAGTCCTGGTTTAGTCCTGGTTTAGTCCTGGTTTAGTCTGGTTTAGTCCTGGTTTAGTCCTGGTTTAGTCCTGTTTTAGTCCTGGTTCAGTTCTGATTTAGACCATTTTGGTTTTGGAGACAAAAAAAATGAAGAAAATTGTTGTTGTTTTTTTGTTTCTTATTTATTTTTTATTTATTTTTTTTGAAACTCGACTGAACGAGTGACACAGGTTTTACATTTTTCTGGTCTCGTTGGTTTGACTGCGGCGGCGCGTGAGTCAGATCGATACAAACGCTGCCCTTTCACTTTAAACGCTCCGAAAAGTTCAACCATGTTTAATTACGTTTCCTCGTGTTCGACACAGAGGAAATATCACGAGCGCCGAGTTCAGCGGCTTTTGGCGTCGGATCAAACGAATCACACAAAAAAACGAACATTCTGAATGAAACTGGAGACAGAATCTGTTTCCTGACGTAGAACCTGATGTTGTGTCCTTAAGCAAGACACCTCACCCACATTACCTGGACTGAACCATGGACTGAACCGAGGACTGAACTCAGGACTAAACCAGGACTGAACCAGAACTGAACCAGGACTGAACTAAACCAAGACTAAACCAGGACTAAACAGACTAAACCAGAACTGAACCAGAACTGAACCAGAACTGAACCAGGACTAAAGCAGGACTAAAACAGGACTAAATCAGGTCTAAAACAGGACTAAATCAGAACTAAACCAGGTCTAAACCAGGACTGAACCAGGACTGAAACCAGGAAACTAAACCAGGTCTAAACCAGGACCAGGTAAAAACCAGGTCTAAACCAGGAAACTAAACCAGGTCTAAATTAGGTCTAAACCAGGTCTAAACCAGGACTAAACCAGGACTAAACCAGGACTAAACCAAGGTCTAAACCAGGTCCCAGGTCTAAACCAGGACTAAACCAGGACTAAACCAGGACTAACCAGGTCTAAACCAGGACTAAAACCAGGACTCTAAACCAGGTCTAAACCAGGTCTAAACCAGGACCTAAACCAGGTCTAAACCAGGACTAAACCAGGACTAAACCAGGTCTAAACCAGGTCTAAACCAGGTCTAAACCAGGACTAAACCAGGTCTAAACCAGGTCTAAACCAGGACTAAACCAGGTCTAAACCAGGTCTAAACCAGGACTAAACCAGGATCTAAACCAGGAAAACCAGGACTAAACCAGGTAAACCAGGACTAAACCAGGACTAAACCAGGTCTAAACCACTAAACCAGGTCCAGGTCTAAACCAGGACCAGGTAAACCAGGTCTAAACCAGGTCTAAACCAGGTCTCTAAACCAGGACTAAACCAGGACTAAACCAGGTCTAAACCAGGTAAAACCAGGTCTAAACCAGGTCTAAACCAGGACTAAACCAGGACTAAACCAGGACTAAACCAAAAATATTTTCTGTATCGTCGTGTTTTTAGGAGTTGACCTGTTCACCAGCGCAGCCACCACCACCTCCCCCGCCTCAGCCCCAGAGTTTGGCCCAGCGCTGCCCCCTCCTGGACCGACCCGGACCACGCTCTCTCCCACAGGACCAACCCCAGACCAGGACCCGCCCGAGACCGTGAAGCCCACGGACGCTCCGAGGCCCCTAACTCCAGGTGAGGGTCGAGAAGTTCTAACAAGTTCTGATCTCTGTTATAATGTTGTTTCCTCATCACAAACAGACCTGGACTTGTGTTTTGTTTTATTCTCGTTCACGTTTAACACACAAACTTGAAATATCTAGTCCAAGTTTTTCTCTCAAACTGAAAACTCGCTCAAAACCAAAATGAAAAAAATGATAACGATTAGTTTTTTGAGTTTTCAATTTTGTGTTTAGATGAAAAATGTTTTATGTGACTTAAACAGTGATGCCGGATTGAACCAGGACTAAACCAGGTCCAGGACCAGACTGGAACTGAGACCAAGACTTAGACTGGGACCAGACCAGGACTGAGTCTGGGATCAGGAGTAGGACTGAGACCGGGACTGAGACCGGGAACTGAGACCGGAACTGAGACCGGGACTGAGACCGGAACTGAGACCGGACTGAGACGGGAGGAGACCGGGACTGAGACTGGGACTGAGACCGGGACTGAGACCGGGACTGAGACGGGACTGAGACCGGACTGAGACCGGGACTGAGACCGGGACTGACCGGGACTGAGACCGGGACTGAGACCGGGATTGAGACCGGGACTGAGACCGACTGAGACTGAGACCGGGATTGAGACCGGGACTGAGGACTGAGACCGACTGACTGACCAGACCGGACTGAGACTGAGACCGGGATTGAGACCGGGACTGAGACCGGGACTGAGACCGGGATTGAGACCGGGAGAGACGGGACTGAGACCGGGATTGAGACCGGGACTGAGACCGGACTGAGACCAGGACTGAGACCGGATGAGACCGGGAGACCGGACTGAGACTGGGATTGAGACCAGGACTGAGACCGGGACTGAGACTGGGACTGAGACCGGAGACCGGGACTGAGACCGGGATGAACCGGACTGAGACAGGGACTGAGACCAGACCAGACCATGTTTGAGACGGACGAACTGAGACCGGGACTGAGACTGAGACTGAGACGGGATTGAGACCGGGACTGAGACCGGACTGAGACCGGACTGAGACCAGGACTGAGACCGGGATGAGAGAGACCGGACTGAGACCGGGATGAGACCGCTGAGACACTGAGACCGACTGGACTGAGACCAGGACCGAGACCGGACTGAGACCAGGACTGAGACTTGAGACCGGATGAGACCGGGACTGAGACCGGACTGAGACCGGGATTGAGACCGGGATGAGACTGGGATGAGACCGGGGACTGAGGATTGAGACCGGGACTGAGACTGGGGACTGGACTGAACTGGACTGAGACCAGGACCAGACCATGTTTGAGACCGGACTGAGACCGGGACTGAGACCAGGACTGAGACCAGGGAGACCGGGATTGAGACCAGGACTGAGATCGAACTGAGACCGGGATTGAGACTGGACCGGACTGAAGACCGGACTGACTGACTGAGACCGGATGACCATGTTTGAGACCGGACTGAGACCAGGACTGAGACTGGGACTGAGACCGGACTGAGACCGGGATTGAGACCGGGACTAAGACCGGGACTGAGACTGGGACTGAGACCAGGACCAGACCATGTTTGAGACTGTGGACTGAGACCGGGACCAGATCGGGACCAGACCTTTACTGAGGCCAGGACTGAAAATGGTTTAGTCCTGGTTTAGTCTTGTTTTGATCCTGGTTCAGTCCGAATGCCGCGCAAAAGTCCAGCGTCACAGTTTAAGTCACGTAAAACAGGATTTTATTCATTTAAACACAAAATCGAAAACTGAAAAAACAGATTATCTGTTTTTTCATTTTGGATTTGGAGACAAATAATGAAGAAAATAGTTGTTCTTTAATTTTTTTATTTTTGGTTTTATATTGAAAAACAAATGAACGAACGACACACGGATTCAGAGTGTTGGAGACGTGTGGAGATACTTTTTTAAATATTCCATAAAGTCCTTGTATTTGCAGAGGTCGCTGGTGCTGGTGGTCTTACCCACTCCACAAAACACCCAAAACAAAACTATTGTTACAAAAGGCACCAACGACAAACACAATTCTGGGTATATTTTTGGCTAAATGTTCACAAGAGTTAATTTTGACCTTTAAGATGTTACAGTCATTGTTTCGTTCACTGGTCATGGGCATATTTCGTGGAATGTTCCTCAGTCTGGGCTTTCTATTCCAGACATCAAACTTTCCCACATGTGGTTCTTTCCGGGCACAGCCATAGCAACAGAAAAGTTCCGTAGTGAAGTTTTTGGTTGTGTTCAGCTCTTTAAATAATGAAACTTTTTTTGCAGCTCCGACCACGTCTAAACCACCGCCTCCAGAGCTCCTCACTACACTGTCTGCTCCTGAGGTGGACCTGGAGGAACCCACAGAGGAACCACCAGAGGAAGAGGAGAAGAAGGAGAAGAGGAAGACGAAAAGAAAGAGGAGAAGAAAGACGAGGAAAAGGAAAAGGAAGAGGAAGAGAAAGAAAGAAGAGAAACCAGAAGAGAAGAATGAGGAGAAACCAGAGGAGCCTAGAGATGGAAAAGATGAAGAGGAGGAGGGTCCATGTTTGGAGGCGGACGGTAAACACAGAAACACACACAGTTTATATGCAGTGATGCCACTAACGCTGCTTAGTAACACGTTCCTGTTGTCCGACGACTTTTTTCACTAACGAGTCGTCTAACGCAGTGCTATTTCCAAACCAGTAGTCAGATTTAAGTTACTTGTCTAATACACTGTGCGTTACTATTTTTGCGTTTCAGGGCGACGTAGGTTATTTATTTATTTTTATTTTTTGGCGACGTAGATTATGAGACCCCAAAGATCGAATAAATTGTCTCTGGTGACACGTTTCCTATGATGTTACGTCATCTCCACTCCACCACGAGTCAGATGTAAACAATGGAGGGAGAGAGAAAACGTGTATCATTCGTTCATTCGTTTTTCAGTATAAAACCAAAAATAAGAAAAAGAAAAAACAACTGTTTTCTTCATTATTTGTCTCCAAAACCAAAATGACAAAACAGATAATGATTCGTTTTTTCAGTTTTCAATTTTGTGTTTAAATGAAAAATGGAAAAAAACGGATAACGTCCGTTTCCCGTTAACGTGACTTCCATGATTGTGATGCCGGACTTTTGCACCGCATACGGACTGAACCAAGACTGATCCAGGTCCAGGATCAGAGCGGGACCAGAGCGGGACCAGAGCGGGATCAGAGCGGGACCAGAGCGGGACCACAGCGGGACCAGAGCGGTCTCCGAGCCTCCACGGGGTCCAAGCCTCAGCTTCGAGCTCTGGCCCTGCCATGGGCTCTAAGCCTCCGGTCTAGTCCCAGTCTGGTTAAGACCTGGTCTCGGTCTTAGTCCCGGTCTGGTCCCGGTTTGGTCCCGGCCTGGTCTCAGTCTCGATCTGGTCCTGGTCTGGTTCTGGTCTGGTCCTGGACCTGGATCAGTCCTGATTCAGTCTGTATGCGGTGCAAAAGTCCGGCATCACAATCATGGAAGTCACGTTAACGGGAAACGGACGTTATCCGTTTTTTTCCATTTTTCATTTAAACACAAAATTAAAAACTGAAAAAATGAATCATTATCAGTTTTTTTTTTTCATTTTGGTTTTAGAGACAAATAATGAAGAAAACTGTTGTTTTTTCATTTTCTTATTTTTGGTTTTATATTGAAAAATGAATGAACGAATGATACATGGATTAGAGAGGTACGCTTTTTGCAGCTGGAAATACAAACATTATTTATTTTTATTTCAGCTAAGGATGGAAACATAAAGGTTCGTTGTAAACTCTGTGCTGGTGACAAAGTGTTACCTGCCTTCAAGAAGGGGGTGGGGGATCAGCCGCTGCCGAAAGTAACTAATAAAGTAACATGTAATCTAACTTAGTTACTTTTTAAAAGCAAGTAATCAGTAACTTAACTAAGTTACTTTTTAAAGAAGTAATCAGTAGTCAGTAGGCAGATTACTATTTCAAAGTAACTATGGCAACACTGTTCATATGATAGACATCTTAATACTACAGCCAGAGCTCCTTAACACGGTTTCTACTGCGAACCACACATGTCCATACATACATGTCCATACATACATGTCCATACATACATGTCCATACATACATGTCCATACATACATGTCCATACATACATGTCATACATACATGTCCATACATACATGTCATACATACATGTCCATACATACATGTCATACATACATGTCCATACATACATGTCCATACATACATATATGTCCATACATACATGTCATACATACATGTCCATACATATATGTCCATACATACATGTCCATACATATATACATGTCCATACATACATGTCATACATACATGTCCATACATACATGTCATACATACATACATACATGTCCATACATACATGTCCATACATACATGTCCATACATACATGTCATACATACATGTCATACATACATACATACATGTCCATACATACATGTCCATACATACATGTCCATACATACATGTCATACATACATGTCCATACATACATACATACATGTCATACATACATGTCCATACATACATTCATACATATATGTCCATACATACATGTCCATACATACATGTCCATACATACATGTCATACATACATACATACATGTCCATACATACATGTCCATACATACATACATACATGTCCATACATACATGTCCATACATATACATACATGTCCATACATACATATATACATGTCCATACATACATGTCATACATACATGTCCATACATACATGTCCATACATATATGTCCATACATATATGTCCATACATACATGTCATACATATATGTCCATACATACATGTCCATACATATATGTCCATACATACATGTCCATACATACATGTCCATACATACATGTCATACATACGTCCATACATATATGTCCATACATATATGTCCATACATACATGTCATACATATATGTCCATACATACATGTCCATACATATATGTCCATACATACATGTCCATACATACATGTCCATACATACATACATGTCATACATACATATGTCCATACATACATGTCCATACATACATGTCCATACATGTCCATACATATATGTCATACATACATGTCATGTCATACATATGTCATACATGTCCATACATACATACATGTCATACATATATATGTCATACATACATGTCCATACATACATGTCCATACATATACATGTCATACATACATACATGTCCATACATACATGTCCATATACATGTCCATACATGTCCATACATATATGTCCATACATACATGTCATACATATATGTCCATACATACATGTCCATACATACATGTCATACATACATATATGTCCATACATACATGTCATACATATATGTCCATACATACATGTCCATATATACAAGTTCATATATATATGTGTGTCCATAGACGTCCCACACCAGGAAACACAGAACATGAGTTTACAGACTGAAATGCTTCAGAAGACATCATGCATATCTCCCAAAGCAACAGTCACTCCTTTTTTGTGCTCCTCCCTTTAGTAGGACATTAAAAGTTGGAAGTTTTAAAGAATTTGCTTGAGCTTTTAACCATGTTTTAACACTGTTCCCTCATCGAACTCATCCCAGGAGCGGTGTTTTGGTTTTTGTGCTCAGCCTCATAAGTTACTTCCAAACCTTAACTGTTTTTAGCTCCATAAATCACGGCCTCATTCTGTCATTGGGTGCAGGACACGATTCAAAGTGTCACAGCGACTTCTGACTGCTGTGTGTTGTGGGTCCTAAGGAAGAATCCACCAGGGCTCCACAGCATCTGAAGCGGGCAAGGCATTAGACTTGTGTTATAACATGACATGAAACCATGCTGCCTTGCTCACGTACGTACTGCAGTATATGTGCGACCAAGCTGGTAGCTGGTGTAACGGGCAATCCGCAAGCAACCCACTCAAAATACTATCATCTTTAACTGTGTGATTATGTTAGCAAGTGGGGCCAGGTTGTGTATGAGCTTTTTTCCTCAAGATAATTCTGTGTGTGTGTTATATGTTTGTTGTGTTGTCAGAGATGGGGGAGAGGAAGAGGAGTGTGCCCTTCTTCGCCTGGTCCCTGCTCCAGTCTGTGGGTCTGACCGACATCCAGCTACAGCCAGATACTACAGGTACTGTCATAATGTGTGTATACAGTACACAGTATACAGTACACACATTCATTTTTTACCATAGGCTCCTCTCTTCGTGGGGCCACAACTGTCACTTTTGTCTTAACCTTAACCCTACTTTGCCAGTGATGTGCACCAATTTTGTCTTTTGCTAAATCCTGTCCAGTTCTCATGTCCTGTCAGTCTGCATGAACACACATTTCCAGTAGAATATTTCTGACTGTGACTGTCTGCGGCGTGTTACAGAGTGCAGCCGCTCCCTCACAGTGTACGGTAAAGACGGCCGCCCCCTCAGGCAGCTGGAGGCTCTGGGGCAGATGCTGCACTGCGCCAGCGGCCGGTGCCCGTACGAGTATGAAATGTACGGCTGCTACTGCGGGCAGGAGGGCGGCGGGCAGCCCCAGGACCAGCTCGACCGGTGAGGACATTTGAGGTTAAGATTGTGATTTATAACAAACAAAATGTACAGTAATTATCGACTTTTCTTGTAGTTATATTCACAAGCAAGGACCACGCCACAACAGTGACATACGATAAAGATATTTATTGACGATGGATAGATGTGATTAGCCATGCTGGCGCCACCTAGTGCCTCCTCTCAATTTCATTTCTCTCCAGCGTCTAGATCAGAAATCTAAATACACTAGATCAGGGGTGTCCCAACTTTTTTCATCAAGGGCCACATATGTAAACACAGATGAAGCAGAGGGCCGATCGAGGGCCGTAGACTGGAGCTCATTACAGTGAATAATTAAAATACATGCATGTTTAAACACGTTAAAATGAGCCATCAGTCTTTATTCATGCCAACATCCTTAAAACCACACACTAAATATTAAATATTAGTTTTATCAAGGTAGATTTTCAAAAAACTTGCTGTAAAAAGTTAATTTTTAATTGATGCAAGATAATTTGGGTCAAAACACCTGGAAGCCTGAGGGCCAAGAAAAATTTGTCTGAGGGCCGCATTTGGCCCACGGGCCATGGTTTGGACATGCCTGCATTAGATGGTTCGCAAAAACTCCAGAAGTGCAAGAGTTGGCAATGATTTATTTATTTATTTATTTTGCATATATAATAATGTAATAATTTAAAAAAGTAGGTGCCAGAAGAGGCAAAAACCCAAAAGGGCGTATATTAAAGCCTCCACCTTATGAATGCATAAAAAACTGAACATTATCACTGTGCATAAAAATGTATATATACACAAAAAATTACATTTAAACACCATGGATTAAATTCATTTGATTCGAACATGGATTAAAACACAATGAAACATCCACAACTGAAAGATTCCCGAGATCGAGGATTTAAAGCCAGAACAAAGAGAATGTTTGGTGAATTTCATCAACGGGAAAGACGTTATTGTCCTTCTTCCTACGGGATTTGAGAAAAGCTTAATATACCTGTTATCCCCGTTTACATACGTCACAACCAAATAGCAGCGATTGGTTAAATGAAAAAGTACTACTGTCGAGCGAACGAATCCTAATGCTGCGAGGTCAGACGGTTTCTACGAAGTAAAACCGTCTGATGAAGATGTGATGGCTTGGAGAGACTCAGAATGGAGGCTCTGTCTCAGGTGGTCAGGATCCTCCCTTTGCAGATGAGGTCTTCAGGCTGAGGGATGAACAAGAGGCACGTGGTTGGAGGAAGGGGGTCGAGAGAGTGGAGATAAGTTTGTATAAATAGGGCTTCTGGGTAATTGAAGTTGTGGCTGAGCTGAGCTGTGGTCGACTGGACAGGAGCTGAGGCGTAGTCCTGCTCCCGAATCATCATATCAACTCCACATTTTCTTATAGACACGTCAAAAGACCATGTTATTGGTACAAAAACAAATTCACACATTACATACCAACATGAGTCATGAGTACAGAGAACATGAACATTACACAGAGCCTCACACGTCTTCAGTTTCCTTCTTGTGTTTTGATTGATATTTTGAAGACTGTACCGTGAGCTGAGCGGTTTGCGTGTGCTGCAGGTGCTGCTTCTTCCACCAGTGCTGTCTGAAGCAGATCGGCTCCATGGGCTGCAGATCCGAGCGCACTCTCAACGCTCACATCTCCTGCGAGGGCGGCAAACCCAAGTGTGAGTCTCTTTACACTGAACAACTCCTGACACGGACACTGAAGAATTCCTGACACTGTCCCGCTCCAAAACATGTGGACCTGCTTCTGTGTTCAGTTTCATTTCGTCTACACTTAGATCCATCGTTTACCTGTAATTGTTTACATTTTCGGAACACGTAAAGCACTTGATGATGCTTTTAAAGATCTCTGTACAATAGCATTTACTGACAATAATAGTGATGAAGAGTAGCTACGAAACAAGTTGTTAATGGCTTAATTCTGGCAAACTGTGAATGCATTTGATCTGTGAAGCCAAATACCGTATTTTCCGGACTATTAAGCGCACCTGAATATAAGCCGCATCAACTAAATTTTAACTACATTTTAAAATTGTGCATATATAGACCGCAGCTGAGTATAAGCCGCAGGTGTCCATGTCTTCAAGAATGTTTTCAAGTTCTTTCTTTTCAAGTTCAAGGTTTTGTTGTCTTTTTGAGTCGCCAAAATCAGCAGTTCTGTTTCCTTCTTCCGAAAGCTGCATCATCTACATTTCTTCGTGTGTTTTCCATGAGGTGGGTGTGTGTATGAAGCACCACGTAACTGTTCAAAACACAATCAAATGAGCATCTTCCTCAGCGCGTCACCCCGTCTCCCCCCACACGTCTCCTGCAGAAAGAGCCTCTGTCCTGTCTGTATTATAGAAGAGAATAGAATAGAAAGCCTTTATTGTCATTATACACATTATAATGAGATGCAGAGCTGCTACTTCAAAGTGCTAAAAAAATAAATAAAATACAATAACAGTTCTCAGTGCAAACTTGAGTTCAGTGTGGCGATAGCTTTGGGAAAGAAGCTGTCCTTGAGTCTTTGTTCTGGCTGGAATGGACCTGAAGCGCCTGCCAGAAAGCCACAGGTTGAAGAGGTGGAAGCCGGGGTGTGTATTGTCCTTTATGATGTTCCTCGCTCTGCTGAGACAGCGGGAGTTGTATAATGTGCCAATAATGTCCTGTGCAGTGTTGTTCACCCTCTGCAGACGCTTCCTGTCAGTCTGTCACTGTACAGGTCAGCAGGCGCTCAATGGTGGAACGATAGAAGGTCACCAGCAGCTTGTGTTTAGTTGCTCCTTCCTGTGCACCCCCAGGAAGTGTTGCCTCTGCTGGACCTTTTTGACCAGTGCTGAGGTGTGGACTGACCAAGAGAGATCCACAGAGATGTAAACCCCAAGGAATCTGAAGGACTTCACTCGCTCCACACTTGTTGATGTACAGGGGGGCAGTGGTGGCTCTGTTCCGCCGAAAGTCTAGGTCGAGTTCCTTAGTCTTGCTGATGTTCAGTGCCAAGTTGTTAGTTGCACACCACTCGCTGAGTTTCTGTAGGGCGCCTCATTTCCCTCTGTTATCAGCCCCACCAATGTCGTGTTATCAGCAAATTTGACAATGATGTTCTCTGGGTGGGTGGGACTGCAGTCGTGTGTGTAGATTATGTCAGTGTCTTGGAGGATTTCAGCAGATTTCAGACTGTCTCTGGGACTCGGGTAGTTCTGTCAATCAGGTATGAGTGGATGTCCTGCTACTGAAGTTTGAGACATTTCTTCTCGTCATTTACACACACGGTTAAGACGAATCCCCCTCACTAATGTTCATTTAGCATCATAACTTATTTTATCACATGGCGATAAACTATTTGAGTGCGCTGACAATATCGCGAGCTAGTGCAGCAACTTCATGTGAACCATAGATCCATGTGTTGCCTGCACAGACAGCGAACGTTTTCTGCACTCAGGCTGCTCGTATCCGCTGTGTTGCCAAACCACAGACCGTATCTATGAATGGAAAATGTGCCAAACAAAGAATCCGTCCATATATTTGACGTGTTGTTTTATTAGCCGCAGGGTTCAAAGTGTGAGAAAAAATTAGCGGCATATAGTCCGGAAATTACGGTACATGAGCTTTGTAAGTTCTAAGAAAGATATAATTAACTGTTGCTTCTTGTTCATAGTAAGTGGTCCCTAAATGAAGCGTTATCCATGATTTTCAAACATGCACATTCTCTATTTAAACCCCAGAACCTTTCACTTCCTTTGAGCCATGACTGACCCGCTGTCTCCTCAGGTGCGGGCGTGTCCGTGTGCGATAAACTCCAGTGCGTCTGCGACAGAACCACAGCCGTGTGCATGGCCAACGCCCGCTTCAACCACACCCTGGCCCCGTCCACCTGCACCGGCGCTGCCCCGGCCTGCCGCCGCCCCAGCAACAGACCCCAAAACAGCGGCTCCAACAGCGGCTCCCAGCACCGACCTCAACCCGGCAGACCTCACCCGGGGTCGCCCAGCCGCCCGGGGAGCCGACCGCCGTCCCGCCCCAGCAACCGTCCCCAGGCCAGGCCCACCAGCCGACCGTCCACCACGAGAACGACGCCCAAAACTACCACTAGGACCACCAAGACCTCCACCACCACCAAGAAGCCGTCGTCGAGCGAAGAGAGCAGCGCCCAGCAGGGAGAAACAACCACTACAAGACCCAGAGACGAGGCGGCGATGGGGGGAGCTGGCGGAGAGCAAGTGGACAAAGTAGAAGAGGAACCAGGGCAGACGGCACAAGGACCAGAGGTGATGGGAGCAGAAGGTCCAAAAGAAGGTCAACCAGTGGACCCAGGACACCCAGCACAACAGAACTTAAGCCCCACCCAGTTAGAGAGCCAATCGTACCCACCGAACCCCACTCGGCCCATCCAACCACCTTACCCGGCCGTCCAAACCCACTCTGAAAACCCATCGCACCCACAATCAGGCTCCCAGTTTCAACAAGTAAACCCTCCCCACCCTGCAGGCCCGACCTACCCGGTGAACCCATTCCACCCCGTAAACCCGGTCCACTCAGAAGACCCATTGCTCCCAGCTCAATCGTCCAACCCGGCGACGCAATTTCACCCGGTAAACCCATCCCAACCCTTAAACCCTACCCACTTAGAAGACGCATCGCTGCCGGGACAACTGTCACGTCCCGGCGGCAACCCATCCCACCCAGAACAACCGTCCCACCCGGCACAACCGCCACCCGCAGATCCGTCAGCCCACCCAGGAGAACCAGTGCCGCCAGAGCAGAAGCCGGGGAACCAGGACGAATGGACACCGTGGATGTTTTATTAGAGAGGAAAGCGGGACAAGACCAAGAACAAGAAGATGCTGAACAGGTCCATGCATTCTACCCGGTTTTCCAGAAGCGCACCCAGACTGAGTTCTACTGCTTAACTTTCTGTTTGTTTGTTTTTTATTTTTATTTTTGTCTTGAAATGTTTGTTTTATAACAGACCAAACAGGGGTCTTCTTTTCTCAAGGTCAGTTCCCGATGGAGTTAAATCAACAGGAAGAAAAATCCTCGAACAGACACTACCCATGGTGATTTGGACAGAGCCTACAGGACAGTGATTTTAGCTTCTCTAAACCACTACCGGGTACTGTTTTAGCACCTGTTCAGCCTGCGTTCTAGCCAGACCAAACTGGAAGCTTTTTACTGTACTGGTAGTGGTTTGCTGAAGGTTATTTCCATAGAGATAGCACCAGATTCAACAGAGTAGATTGGAAACACAACCAGACCGAGTAGAGTAGTGGACACAGAGCTTTACAGACTTTATTAACACTATTTATCCTGTAATTATTCACTTCATGGCCATGGTTCTCAAGAGGAAAAAGGTGTCTTGCCCTCTCCTGGTGGGTGGAGAGTCCCTGCCTCAACTGGAGGGGTTCAAGTATCTCGGGGTCTTGTTCTCGAGTGAGGGGATGGAGCGTGAGATTGACAGGTGGAGCGTCGGCAGTGATGCGGTCGCTGTATCGGACCGTTGTGGTGAAGAGGAGCTGAGTCGAAAGGTAAAGCTCTCGATTTACCGTCAATCTTCGTTCCTCCCCTCACCTACAAGTCATGAGCTCTGGGTAATGACCAAAAGGACAAGATCGTGGATACAAGCGGCCGAAATGAGTTTCCTCTGCAGGGTGTCTAGGCGCTCCCTTAGAGATGAGTGAGGGTGAGGAGCTCAGTCACACGGGAGGAGTTCAGAGTAGAGCCGATGCTCCACGTTGAGAAGAGCAGCTGAGGTGGCTTGGGCATCTGTTCCCTCGGGAGGTGTTCCAGGCATTTCCCACGGGGAGGAGGCCCTGGGGAAGTTCCAGGACACGCTGGAGGGACTGTGTCTCTCAGTTGGCCTGGGAACTCCTCGGGGTCCCCCTGGAGGAGCTGGAGGACTGGTCGTGGAGAAGGAAGTCTGGGGAGTGACTGCTTAAACTGCTGCCCACATGAACTGGATAAACGGAAGAAAATGGATGGATGGATATTCACTCGTTCTGCTTTATGTGTAGCAACTTCACTATGAAATATTCTAACGTGTGTTGGTTAATTTCAAATGATTGTGGTGGCCTGTGAATGTGAAATTTATTTTTCTGAAAATATTATATAAATGTACAATTCTTAAAGTGAAATATACGTACATAGTTTTTTTCCATTTGCATTTATTTTGTGCAGTGGTGCAGTGGGTTGAGTTTTTGCCTTGTACCTGAGGGGTTGACGACTCTTTGGGCCTTGAAGTATTTTTATTTTTTTTTGGATATGCGTCTGGTGTGTATTTGTTATGAAATCAGACCTGGACTAAAACAGGACTAAAACAGGTCTAAACCAGGTCTAAACCAGGACTAAACCAAGACTAAACCAAGACTAAACCAGGTCTAAACCAGGACTAAAACAGGACTAAACAACGTTTAAACCAAGTCTAAACTAGGTCTAAACCAGGTCTAAACCAAGTCTAAACCAGGACTAAACCAGGTCTAAACCAGAACTAAACCAGGACTCAACCAGAACTAAACCAGGTCTAAACCAGGACTAAACAGAAAACAGGAATTAAAACCAGGTCTAAACCAGGTCTAAACAGGAAAACCAGGACTAAACCTAAACCAGGACTAAACCAGGTCTAAACCAGGTAAACTAAACCAGGTCTAAACCAGGAAACTAAAACAGGACTAAACCAGGTCTAAACCAGGACTAAACCAGGTAAACCAGGTCTAAACCAGGACTAAACCAGGAAAACCAGGACTAAACCTAAACAAAACTCTAAACCAGGACTAAACAGGTGGGGTAAAACTAGGACTCAACCAGGACTAAACCAGGACCAGGTAAACTAGGAAACCAGGTCTAAATGCTTCTGGTGTGTGTTTGTTATGAAATCATCAATAATGGACACGTCAGAGTCCGGTAGATTGCAGCTTGGTTTTATTTAAGTCTCTTAAACATTGCACATATGATATTAAAGAGAAACACAGAGGCTCCGCCCACAAGGAAATGTCACCCAATCACAAAGCCCGTTACAAACAAGTGAATCTGCTGAACGTAATCTGAATATTTCGAACGGCGTGGGACATTTTGCCTTCAGCGGAGCCTCTGTGTCTTAGTGGTTCATTTAGTTTTTTCTAAATCTGGCACAAAAATAACATTACAGATCTAGAACATTGAAAATCTAATCAGCTGGTTATTACTGCATGTGGCTCAAGTACATTTGTTCAAGAAAAGCACATTTGAGTAAAGTACAAAAAAAAAAAAAAAAAAAAAGAGAACACACAAAACCGAACACTGACAGACCAGACTCAGCCCCAGATCGAGATAGATTTAGTTTAATTTGGCATTTGGAACTGTTTTTGTATCACCAGTTGATTTTAAAATTCTTGGTTTGTTTTATAATTTGAGGTTTTAGTCTTTTACCGAGTGAGAAAATGGCGTGTTTTTCTTCATCTGAAAGTCATTGTATTCTTTTGTTTTTCCTTTTATAAACTGACCATTAATTAGTTTATTATAATTTGTCCAATTTAATTTAAAAATATATAATTTTAGTGTTCCGTCCAGAGTCCCTGCACCAGGTCGGGTACACGCAAATAGTTGATGAAACGAGCGGGTTTTAATGTTCTGGAATTTCACAGGCGAATAGTGATTATACAAAGGCGGGTCAGGACTAAACCAGGACTAAACCAGGTCTAAAACAGGACTAAACCAGGACTAAACCAGGACTAAACCTGAACTAAACCTGAACTAAACCAGGTCTAACTCAGGTCTAACCCAGGTCTAAACCAGACTAAACCAGGTCTAAACCAGGTCTAAACCAGGACTAAACCAGGTCTAAACCAGGACAAAATCAGGTCTAAACCAGGACTAAACCAGGTCTAAACCTGGACAAAACCAGGTCTAAACCTGGACTAAATGAGGTCTAACCTAGGTCTAACCCAGGTCTAACCCAGGACTAAACCAGGTCTAACCCAGGTCTAAACCAAGACTAAACCAGAACTAAACCAGGTCTAACCTAGGTCTAAACCAGGACTATACCAGGTCTAAACTAGGACTATACCAGGTCTAAACCAGGACTAAACCTGGACTAAACCAAGACTAAACCAGATCTAAACCAGGTCTAAAAAAACAGGTCTAAAAGGAACTAAACCAGGTCTAAACCAAGACTAAACCAGAACTAAACCAGGTCTAACCTAGGTCTAAACCAGGACTATACCAGGTCTAAACCAGGTCTAAACCAGGACTAAACCTGGACTAAACCAGGTCTAAAAGGAACTAAACCAGGTCTAAACCAGGACTAAACCAGGACTAAACCAGGTCTAAAAGGAACTAAACCAGGTCTTGAGAGAGAGAACCCCGAGCCCGTGGAGTAGGGTGTCCGCAAAGCGAGATCGGGAGACGGCTGCCTTTTAGCTCGGCGGGTCACGGAGCCCTGCACCGGTCCTTTCGCCCACGGTCACCTGACAGTCTACATGGGCGCACCTCCCGGCCCATCCCGACACTCAGTCCTGGTTCAGTCCTGTTTTAGTCCTAGTTCAGTCCCAGTTTAGTCCTGGTTTGCCTTGGACGCAAAAGTCCAGCATCTCGATTGATGTTTCTTCTGCCAGTGAAGTGATGTCGTATTTTTTTTGAGAGTCGAGTCGTGAAGAAAGCGAAACCGTTTCATTTCATTTCATGATTATAATTCTTGACCTCGTAACTTTTCAATTCATATTCTGATGGATAAAATACACTAAACACATTTTACGTACGACTGGACTCCATTTACGAATTTTTTTTCATCGTTGTTCGTTAAGAGGCGCATCGGAAAAAAATTAAATGCTGGGTACATCCGCAACATTTTCCGGTAAACGTGAATAGGACCTTTACACGTTAATGTTTTAATTATTTACTGGTTTAAATTGTAGTTGAGAAATAAAAAATCTAGCTCAGTGCATCCCTTAATAATTGCATGTAAACATTAGATTTTTTTGCTGCCATGTTGTTTTTCAATAATTCCATTTGCGTTCAAACTAACCACACAAGTTTCCGTGTTGAAATCTGGGGCTGAATCTGCGAAATTTCATCAAAAGTTCATAAAACACAACACTTTTAACCACAGCGGCGAACACATCCCAAAAAATAATTCAAGATTTCGTTTACTAAAATACTCTCTCGTAGACTCTGCGTGAAATGTAAGAAATAAGACGACGTCACATCCAGCAGCACGATGTCGAAACAGAACGTACAAAAGAAGAAAATAAAAAATCACAGGAGTGTACCTCGTGTGCGCCGGGTCACGCACTTCCTGGACGGGGCGGGGTTAAAGACAGGCCCCGCCCCTTTGTCTGCCGCCCGGGACGCCCAAATATGATCACTCACAGCAAAGGAAATGCATATGATACTAGTGTTAGGTCATGGATGGTTTTTTTTAGCATATGTCAGGTTTTTACGTTTAATTCTGACTGTGTTTTGTCGTAAATATGATTAAATATGATCATGAATGTTTAAATTTGGGATGGAAAGTTGAAAAATGACAGGAAGTAGTTAGAATGTCGGATTGGAAGGGATTATTCGAAGTGATACAGAATAATAAACGGATATTTTTTAAGTTCGGAAACAGGTTTTGGTTAAAGTTAGAGTTTAGTTAAGTTTAAGAATCCGTGTGTCATTTGTTTTTCAAAATAAAACCAAAAATAAGAAAATGAAAAAAAAAAACAATTTTCTTCATTATTTGTCTCCAAAATCAAAATGAAAAAACGGATAAAGATTTGTTGTTTTTTTTCATCTTAAACTACGATGTCGGACTTTTGCACCGCATACAAACAGAACCAGGACTGAACCAGGACTGAACCAGGACTGAACCAGGACTGAACCAGGACTGAACCAGGACTGAACCAGGACTGAGTGTTGGGACAGGTCCGGAGTTGCGCCCGCGTAGACTGTCGGGTGATCAGGACTGAGACCGGGACCAGACCGGGACAAGATCAGCACTGAGACCAGGACTGAAATGGGACCAGAATGGGACCGGGACCAGGACCAAGACCGGGACAAGCTCAGGACTGAGACTGGGACCAGACCAGGACTGAGACCAGTTTAGTTCTGGTTTAGTCCTGGTTCAGTTCTGGCTTAGTCCTGGCTTAGTCCTGTTTTAGGCCTGTTTAGACCTGGTTTAGACCTGGTTTAGACCTGGTTTAGTCCTGGTTTAGTCCTGGTTTAGTCCTGTTTTAGTCCTGTTTTAGACCTGGTTTAGACCTGGTTTAGACCTGGTTTAGTCCTGGTTTTAGTCCTGGTTTAGTCCTGTTTTAGTCCTGTTTTAGTCCTGGTTTTAGTCCTGGTTTAGTCCTGTTTTAGTCCTGGTTTAGTCCTGGTTTAGTCCTGGTTTAGTCCTGGTTTAGTCCTGTTTTCGTCCTGTTTTCGTCCTGTTTTTGTCCTGGTTTAGTCCTCGGTTCAGTCCTGGATTAGTCCGGCGTCACAGTTTAAGTCACGTAAACGGCCGTTATCCTTTTTTTTTTTCCATTTTTCATTTAAACACTAAATCAAAAATTGAAAAAAAAAAACCTAATCATTATCTGTTTTCTTATTTTTTATTTTGGTTTTGGAGGCAAATAATGAAGAAAATGGTTGTTTTTTTCATTTTGTTTTGTTTTATTTCTCTCCATTACGCATTTTTGGCTGTTGCTATAGTTCGAAAAATACGATAGGCACGATTCTGAAATATAATTAGGCCTATTTCAACAATTTAAAAACTAACTTTGTCATTTGCACTTTAAGTATTTAACATTTACAGTCATTTTTTTCCATAGTTTACCTTTTAAATGTGTTCTAGAGCCACTCAAGCACTTCCTGTATCCATCTCGTCCTCTCTCTCGAATAAAACCCCGACAGATCTACCTTCACCTGCCTTCACCTGCCTTCACCTGCCTTCACCTGCCTTCGCTCTCCGCCTCGTGAACACTACGGCCATGCCAAAGGGGTGGAGGGTTAAAGGGGGAGCCGTGGAAGACGTCAAGACGGTAAAAATGCTGGTTTACACACGTCGCGCTGGCTTAAAATACGATACGATATCAATAATGGCGCTTGGATATTGCTGATGAAGCCCACAGATGTATATAAATATGAATGAAACTTACTGCAGGTTTAACGCCGGGATGCACCAAAAAAATATCAAACTTCAGGTACGTTTTAAGAGTGTTTCGGGATAAGTTCAAACGGCGTCGCAACATCCGCTTTTTTTTTATCGATTCCAGCTCAAATGAGAATCTAGTTTCGATACTAGTTTTAGTTTTCGTATTGAGACAGTTTCTACAAGACGATATGATACAAGATTCGGCTCACCAGATCGACACAAGACACGAGATTTTGATATAATTTTTTCCTAAATAAATGTTCATGATTTTGACTTTTATAGTTTTGTTGTCACTGTAGCACGGAATTTTTTTTAGAATTACAGCTTCTCAAGACTCGAAAAGTAAATCAGAAATAGAAAAACAAACTATTTCAAACTACCTTGAACCAATTTTTTTTTTTTTCTAACCCATTATCCTTCTTTTTGAATATCTTCTTAAAAAACATATTATATTTTGTGGAAAGTTAACCCCTTTTTTTTATCTAAGGCGAGTGTAAAAATGTGAGGAAAAAAATCTCGAGATCATTTTCCACTGTGGCAATTTTGTCTTGCCTTGATTAGTATCCGATTTTTTATATTTTTTGACAATTCTATTTAAATAATTCATGTTGACATTTAGATCAAGGCAGTGGGGATTTTTTTAAGTGGGGGTACGAGATTGTTATTAACATTAACGCCGTTTATAATCACCTACAGACACAAGAAACCAGGACTAAACTAGCTCTAAAACAAGGATTAAAACAGGTCTAAACCAGGACTAGACCAGGACTAAACCAGGACTAATCGTAGCCCTGTGAGGCGCTGAGCTCTGTGTCGGTCATTTTGCCAGTGGTCACCCGACAGTCTACACGGGTGCACCTCCGGGCCCGTCCCGACACTGTCCTGGTTCAGTCCTGGTTCAGTTCTGGTTTAGAAATGTTTTAGCCCTGTTTTAATCCTATTTTAGTCCCTTTTCAGTCTTGTTTTAGTTCCGGTTCAGTCCTGGTTTAGTCCTCCTGATTCAGTCCTGGTTTAGGCCTGTTTTAGTCCTGTTTCAGTCCTGGTTTAGACCTGGTTAAGACCCGGTTTAGTCTTGTTTCAGTTCTGTTTCAGTCCTTCTGGTTCAGTCCTGGTTTAGTCCTCCTGATTCAGTCCTGGTTTAGGCCTGTTTTAGTCCTGTTTCAGTCCTGGTTTAGACCTGGTTAAGACCCGGTTTAGACCTGTTTTAGTCTTGTTTCAGTTCTGTTTCAGTCCTGGTTTAGTCCTCCTGATTCAGTCCTGGTTTAGACCTGTTTTAGTCCTGTTTCAGTCCTGGTTTAGACCTGGTTAAGACCCGGTTTAGTCTTGTTTCAGTTCTGTTTCAGTCCTTCTGGTTCAGTCCTGGTTTAGTCCTCCTGATTCAGTCCTGGTTTAGACCTGTTTTAGTCCTGTTTCAGTCCTGATTTAGACCTGGTTAAGCCCCGGTTTAGACCTGTTTTAGTCTTGTTTCAGTTGTTTCAGTTCTGTTCAGTCTGTTTCAGTCCTTCTGGTTCAGTCCTGGTTTAGATCTGGCTCAGACCTGTTTTAGTCCTTTTTCAGTTCTGGTTCAGTCCTGGTTCAGTCCTGTTTTATTCCTGCTTTAGTCCTCCTTGTTCAGACCTGGTTCAGGCCTGATTTAGACCTGCTTTAGACCCGTTTTAGACCTGTTTTAGACCTGGTTCAGTCCTGGTCCCTCATGTCTCAGGTCTCTACAGGACAGTAGTGCAGATTTCATGAGCCTGTGCAGTTTGTTTTCACCATTGCCAGTCGCTCCAGTTTGACATTTAAGTTGTAAACTATTCTATATTTATTTATTTTTTTTATTTCTCACGTTGGGAAAAGCGGATGGACGACGTTCCCTCGTGTCCCATGTCCACTACACCCCTCAAAGTACAGAGAAGGTCAGCAATAAACGAAACAAAAACTGACTCAAAGCTGAATTACTAAAACCAAAAATTTCAAATACACGTAAAGCAGAAGGAATTACATTTTCCACGAGATTAGTATTTCAGATTTACGGACTTCCAATTTCTAGAACATCGTGAACGTAACCAGAGTTTTGATTTTGATCGGTGCATCCAGCCTGATTTATATATATATACGAATGCAATGTTTTTATGCAAGCAATTTCATAACAAGCGTATCATTTTTGAAGTAGAATATATGGATTATACATTTTAAGATAGCGAGGAATTGCATTTACTGCGCCGATATTTGCTTTGGGATACATCTACGGCCTCGGAAACGACTACTGCATTTACAAAGATTATATTTATACTCTATTTGATAAGTGAGCTGTTAAGAATTTAGTTTTTGTTGCATATTTCTCACAACTAAGACTCATTATTATCATTACAGAGAGTTTAGATGTAAAATTGTAAAGTGTCAAAACTCCAAATATTCATTGAAGGTATTTTTTTTTTTTTAGCGTCTTTAAGCGTTTGCCGCGTTTACATTCTGAAGTGTAAGATAGTTTTATTGCTGAGTGCAGCCCTTGGACACACTAAATGCATACACGAAAACACGTTTTTCACACTTGTCGCTCCATCGTCACGTACCGACCTGAGCACTAGAGGTTTTGACACGGCAAGAAATTCTCAAAAGCTCGTAATAAGACTCATACACTCACACCGAATACTTGCAATACTAGGACTTCTACTGTTTAGCGCTCTGTTTAAATCTATAGTCTAGTTTTATTCGTGGTAAGAATAATGTCGGTGTTTTAAAGAAGACATATTGTGCTTTTGGAGTTTTTAAATCGCAGTAAAACGAGTTAAACGTCATCACAACAAAGCGTCGAGTTTGGAGATCGGCGTCATGCAAGAGAGCGGCGGAGTGTTTCAACTTGTGCCAAAATGACCGATTAAGAAAATAAAATTGGAGAAGGAAGCGCGTGTGTCACAGTGGAGGTGAAAAGGTGGTTAGATTGGAGCACTGGTGTAGTGGGGATTTTTTTTAAGTCGGGGTACGCGATTCGTGACGTCATCCGTCATCGATGTGATTAATCCCGCCCACTTACATACCTTTAAAAAAAAAAAAAACTAAAAAAATCACGTTCAGTACGAAAATAAAGGTGTCAATCCAGTAAAAATCTGTAATATTTGATGATTTTTTACTCAAAATGATGCGTTTATAATCACCTACAGAACATAAATAATAGACTACAACACATGAACTCTAAACCAGGACTAAACCAGGACTAAACAAGGATTAATCTTGGACTTGAGACAGAGGGAGAACCCCGAGCTCGTGGAGCAGGGAGCTCACAAAGCGCCATCGGGCGACTCTGCACCGGTTCTTTCTCCTGTGGTCACCCGACGGTCTACATAGGTGCATCCCCAGGCCCATCCCGACACCCAGTCCTGGTTCAGTTCTGTTTTAGTCCTGGTTCAGTCTTGATTTAGTCCTGTTTTAGGACTAGGTTTAGTCCTGAGATCAGTCCTGTTTTAGTGCAGGTTTGGTCCTGGTTTAGTCCTGGTTCAGTCCTGGTTCAGTCCTGGTTTAGTCCTGGTTTAGTCCTGGTTTAGTCCTGGTTCAGTCCTGGTTTAGTCCTGGTTTAGTCCTTGTTCAGTCCTGGTTTAGTCCTGGTTTAGTTCTAGTTTAGTCCTGGTTTAGTCCTGGTTTAGTCCTGGTTTAGTTCTAGTTCAGTCCTGGTTTATTCCTCCTGGTTCAGTCCTGGTTTATTTCTAGTTTAGTCCTGGTTTAGTCCTTGTTCAGTCCTTGTTCAGTCCTGGTTTAGTCCTGGTTTACTTCTTGTTCAGTCCCGGTTTATTCCTGGTTTATTCCTCCTGGTTCAGTCCTGGTTTAGTCCTCATGTTTTAGTCCTGTTTTACACCTGGTTTAAACCTGGTTCAGTCCTGGTTCAGTCCTGGTTCAGTCTTGTTTTAGACCTGTTTTAGTCCTGTTTTACACCTGGTTTAAACCTGGTTCAGTCCTGGTTCAGTCTTGTTTTAGACCTGTTTTAGTCCTGGTTTAGATCTCTATAGGACAGTAGTGCAGATTTCATGAGCTTATGCAGTTTATTTTCACCATTCCCAATAGCTCCGGTTTGACATTTAAGTTGTAGTTGTAGTTATTTTATTTTAGTTTTTTTTTTTTTGTTTTTTTATCTTTCGTCGTCCCCTCGCCCACTACACCCGCGTTGTCTTGAAAACAGGAGAATAACGACGACTCAAAAATGCACGAATCTCTCTTAAATACAACTTCAGCGCGTCAGTGAGGAGGAAAACTCCCGTCAACTTTGCACAATATGTCTGCTTTAATAATCTGTGCGTCAAGACTCGAGGATTTAACTGAACCGCAAGCGGGGCTGGTGGTGCGTTCAATGGCTCAGATGGAAGCATGTTAAAAGAATTTGATCTAGATTCAAATGTCACTGTCTGCGAGCTGTAGACATAAAGTGATGATAAGTGCTTTTTTCAACGGTGGCTATGTACAGCGCGGAGTCCTGCGGTCGGCCGAGGCGTGTCTGGAAGGGGCGCGCCGCAGCCTGCAGGGGGCGGGGCTAAGTGGTCAGTAGACGCACAGGTCGGGGAACTTCATCTCGTACACGGGGACAGACTGGTGCTGGGGGTGACCGCTGGACAGGTTTACTCCAGACGGGCTGGGGGGAGGGCTGCGGACAGAAAAAAGAGAGACGGAGGTTAGTCTCTAAAGAGTACCGTATTTTTCAGATTATAAGTGGCACTTTTTTTCACGGTTTGGGTGTTTCCTGCGACTTATATATTAAAGTTTTCAAACTGAAGCGGTGAGAGGTTCTAGTCTTGTGTGTGAGTATCTGCTGCTCCTGTTCCTCCTGTACCACTGTCACTTGGCTCTACTGCGCATGTCTCCTGCAGAAAGAGCCTCTGTCCTGTCTGTATCATGTCAGTCGATCGCACCATTACTTCTGCACCACTGAACAATTTAACATCTAAACAAACTTATAAAGACGACTGAGAAGACTGAACACAAATGCCCCCAAAAAGAAAGCCAGATTTTGCAGATCACAAACTGCAAGTCGTGAAATCTGCAGCTGAAAACGATAATCGAGCAGCAGAAAGAAAGTTTGGAGTGAGAGAGAAACTTGTGACACCGGGAGGATGCACCATGAAACTTTCCTGGAAGTCACTGGATGGATGGACAAAGTCTGGACTTCAGTGACACTGAAACCATCCTGTCGGGATTCAGAAAGACCAGAATAATTCTAACTGGAACTGATGCTGAGGAAGTGGCGCTCTGTTTACCTCCGGAGGTCGTGGAGTTGTTCAGAAGTGACACCGAGGATGAAGAATTGAATGGATTTAGTGATTTGGAGTGAGATGGAGAGTTTGTTAAACTTGTTCTGTTCTGTTGTTTATGTTATAGTTTATCTGAAGAACTGTTCATATGTGACTTTAACAGTCTGTTGTTCTCTCTTCTATTGTTTTTACTAGAACTTGACTTTTCAAGATGAAATATCCCCCAAAAAGTGTGACTCATAGTCTGGTGCGACTTAAGAGTCCAAAAAATATGGTATTTATTTAAAACTCAACTAATGTATGTTGTTGTAGGTTTCATCAGAGTAATACTTGAGGATTAAAACTATGACTAAAAATGTAGATACAAAATGAGTTGTCTATATCCATATTCCAAAAAGAAATGGTATGATTTTCATGTATTCTACAGAGAACATACACACACAACATGAATAGAATTACTTGAATTATAATTTGCCTTTGTTTTGCATCACAGAATCTGGTTTATAATAACATGATTTACAAAGACTCAATGAGCAGAGTAGACCCTCCTGTTCCGTACACTGTAAAGTCATGTACTCAGGGTAAGACCGGGGCAGAAACAGACTAAATGGTTGTTTAGGGCCACAACCAAGACATCCTCAGAGAGAACTGTCAATTGAACTGCAGTTAAAGGTTGTATGGAGGATTTTTTTTGTTTCAAATTGTCAATGATAGATTATAGAGGTGCAGTAGCCTTGTAATTATGATGACCAAAAAAAAGAGAATAAAAATTCATCAACTCTGGACGTGGTGGGGCTAAACATTTGCCAATAGATAACGACACTGCCTCGTTATCTGTGAGCTGACAGGCTGTCAATCAATCTCCCTACGTTTCTAGTGTAACTGACTTGCCTGCGCGCCGGTACGTGGCTTTACGTACGCCTGTCACGCAGTCCACAGACGCAAGACGCACAGACGCTGTTTACTCCACCAACGCAACAGTTCTTAGCGGCTTTTTTTGACCTATATCTTCCTCGCAGTTCGCACAAAGTTTGTTGCAATGGCGACAAGAATCCAGGAGCAGTTAGCCGCAAAAGAAAGTCCGTTTTTGAGGTCACTGAAAGAAGAAGACAAGGGGAAAAGCAGCGAAGCCAAACTAAGGTGATTCTTGAAGATTCATTCCAGCGATGGCGCGACTGAAGCAGACGCAGGGTCTAAAGACTGACGCACTGGTCCACAAATTACTCCTGGACAGGAAACTTCTGCTTATTATGAAAACGTACTTTATTTCCAAGAGCTAGACAAACGTTTTTCAGGACACGAAAGCGATATCCTATGTCTGAAAACGTAATTTTCAAGGCAAAGAAAGAGTCCGCTTGCTGCTGCGTGTTGTAGCTAGTTCATTCGCACTGAATCTCCGCGCAACCTTCTCTGCACCCCTTTCCTGCTCCTCTCCCCGCTGCCCGATCCGCTCTTCCCCCTGCTCCTCACTTCTCCGGGCACGGAATCTCCGCGCACCGCTCCCCTCTCCTCTCTCCTCTCTCCTGCTCCTCACTTCTCGTCCGCGAACGAAATGTCCGCACACCCGCTCCCCCCGCTCCTCACTTCTCCGTCTTGCCTAACCAACACTGTAGTTAGTTGTTTACAAGTCATGTGCAGCACCGGCTGTAAACAAACCTGTTTCTGGCGTAAGGAGGAGGAGGGAGGAGGCGTTTCTACGTAGGAGCTGTAGGGGAGGGGGGGTGGTTTCACGCATGCGCAACATTTGAAAAAGGACAAACAGTCGCTGGATTTCTCGTTCCTTGGAAAATCCTCTATACAACCTTTAATTTGAAGCACACTGCACACACATCAAATAAAATAAAAAACAGCTTCGTGGGTTAACATTTTTAAGTTTGCTTGCTAGTTTAAAGAAAATCCATGTATCATTCGTTTTTCAAAATAAAATGCCACAAAAGTCCGACATCGCAATTTAAGTCACAGAAACAGGAAACGGCCGCTATCCGTTTTTTTTCCATTATTCAATTAAACACAAAATTTGTGCTTAAATAAATAAAAACTCTGCTCTGTTAAAACTCTTAAAACTCATGCTCTGTAAAAGTTGTGCTCTGTAAAACTCACCGTATTGTGAGCTCAAAGATCTGAGCCAGTTTGTCGTGCAGCATGGTCGCCTGAAACACAAGCATCAAGTCAGAACAAGAACACAAACCACACAACAGTAAATAAAATGTGACAATCCAATAAAACGCAACAGCCTCTTCTCCAACCCTCAACTTTATCATGTCACAAAGTTTGATCCTATTCTCTTGTTTTCTTACAATTATTTTTGACAAACCAGCTCCATCTATGTCATACATTTTTAGATACACTGAGTTTGCTTTGAATATTTGAGAGGGCTAAATATGATCCACGCGCATTTGTAGGGTCAGGCTTCAGTAGAACATGAACACACAATCTAAAACGAGCGGTCGATAAAGCTCCCGCAGACCTTGGACTCGCAGTGAGCGGCGATCTCCTCAAACGGGGCCTTCTGGAACTTCTCCATGAGCTGACGTCTCCTCTCCCTCTCCTGCTCCTCCAGCCCTGTGGTGTCTGCAGCAGAACACAAGCTCAGACTCTGCACAGACTCTGCACAGTCCTGCCTCTGGGCTCTGAGGTCTAGGCCTTGATTTGGTCCTGGGTCAGGGTTCTAGGTGCGAGTTCGATCCTGAGTCTGAGATTTAGTTTGTGGTTCTATCCTGGGTTTGGGTTCAGTGCTGGGTTCAGGTTCTAGGTCTAGGTTTTATCCTATGTCTGGTTTCTACGTTTGGTCCTGGTCTCGAGGTCTGCGTCCTTCGTCTGGTGCCCTGGGATTGTTTCTAGATCTGGATTTGGTCCTGGGTTCAGGTTCTAGGTCTAGGTTTTACCCTGTGTCTGGATTCTGTCCTGGTCTCGAGGTCTGCGTCCTTCGTCTGGTGCCCTGGGATTGTTTCTAGATCTGGATTTGGTCCTGGGTTCAAGGTCAAGGTCTAAGTTTTATCCTGTGTCTGGGTTTGGTCCTGGTCTCGAGGTCTGTGTCCTTTGTTTAGTGTCCTGGGTTCGGTTGTAGGTCTGGGTCCTCCTGTGTTCTGTGTCTGTGTTCTGGTTCTGGGTTCTACGTTCTGGGTCTAGGTCCACCCTGGGTTCTAGGTCTGGGTCCTGGTCTGATATAGGCCTTGTCCTTACCGATGGCTTTCTTGAGCGTCTCAAACGTGATCTCTTCTGCCAGCTGAGACTAAGGAGGGAAACACCAGGTCAGTTATATAAAAATATTCACAGTGCTTGCAATTTAGTCTTTCTGTTTTTAATCATTTTTTTGTTCAGATTGTGGTAGCCTCCTAGGACCTGGCGCCCACATTCAAGTCCAACACATTTTGGGCTGTTCAGGCTTTTAATAGTTTTTGCAAATCATTATTAAATTCTGACTTCACTGTGTTAAAATCTTTTTCTAGTTTTTCACTGTTTACTGTTGACCAAAACATATTCTAAACTTTTGATTCATGCAAGTGTCCACCTTTGGCAGATATATGATATAACTCATTCTTTTTACAGTAAAAATCAAATATTGTTCAGAAAGTTCTTCCCAAGTCTGTTGCAGACGTTTCCATAAATGTGTGGCACTTGTCGGTCGCTTCACTCTTCTGTCCAGTTCATCCCAAACCAGCTCCATGAGGTTTAAGTCTGGACACTGTGCTGCTGGACACTTCATGTTTTCAAGTTTTACCATCTTGTTCTTTTTTTCTGAGGTCGTTTTGGCAGAGCTTGGACTTGTGTTTTGTATCTTTTATCTTTGTTTTTTTTTTTGTTTTTTTTTACCTCTGGCTGTTCAGTTTTTACCTTTGTACCATTTCGAGCTCTTTATTGGACTTGCACGACTTGAATTGCAATAAATAACTGGAAAAATTAGGGTGTTCTAAAACTTTTTTACACTCATCAGGTTCAAGTCAGCCCAAAGAACAAAGATAAATCAATAAAGCCATGCAAGAGTTCAGGTCCTAGGAGGTTAAACAAAGCTCAGGTTGAAATCAAACTTTCAGAAATCAACAGAGCTTTAGTCTGTGCAGTGCCTCCAGTTAACATCACAACTGCGGGGAATGTAGATGAGATCAGCTGCACCGTATGCTCTCTGTTGAAACACTTGTGAAGATGAGTGTTGGGGTCAGGGCTCTTACCTTGTCAGGGAGACTGCTGGACATGATGTCCACCTGCAGAGAGATGGTGTCCACAAAGCTCTTCCTCCTGGTCAGACGGTCTTCATCTGAAACACAGCACAGTCTGAGCACACGGCTTTGTCCACGTCCGAGCAAGGCAAGGCCATGTCCCGACATTACACCACCGCCAGTATGAACACGGATGCAGAGAATGCAGTATTATTTTGTTAGTAGACATGCATCGTCTTCCATTCAAACTGGCTTTCGGTTCTTGAAGTCCTTGTTACTTAAAGTGCGTATGACAGATTTGGACTGTTTCTGCTTGTGTTGGTGGAATAAAACCTGTTGTCAATAAAAATGACAGTTTTACACCATTCAAGAAACACTTTGTGAAGAAAAAAATATGTAAAATGATGAGAGTGAAGATGAAAATAAGCAGTCTAACCTGTCATAGGCACTTTAAGTCTTTGTGGAGCAGTGCGAGAAGAACTGGAGTTTTCCGGAGTTGAACTGATTCTGTTTGTTCTGTTTTCATTTGTCTGATGCGTAAACAACACCGACTCGACCATCTCCCACGTTCAAAACATGAAGAAATACAGATATATTTGCACTGAGGTCATTCTGCAGGTGGTCTCTTAAAGGTCCCACATTACGCAAACTTGTCTCTTGTTACTTTTATTGTTAGGCTGTTGTTACCTCCTCAAAAACATCTGCAGGGTCTGTGCGTTAAACATCTCTGAAACAAAACCCAACTCCAGGTCTGTTTGTGACGAAGAAACAAGATTCTAAACTCGCATAGCTCAGAAAATAGCGTAATGTGGGCCCTTTAAATGTCAGACAGAAGACACAAGAACTGAAGCCAACCACATCCAGCATGGGCACCCGACAGCGCCCTCTACATGCGGACACTTACCACGCACACGTCCAGGACCGGCACAGGAAAGTTAAAAAGTTAAAAAGACAACGTCAGAACTGGATTTAGTTTAGTCCTGTTGTTTAAAGTCTGCTCTCACTAAGACAGGCCTACAGGAGCCAGAAGTTGCCCTAAAGGAACCTACAAGAGCCTAAAGGAACCTACGAGAGCCTAAAGGAACCTACAAGAGCCTAAAGGAACCTACGAGAGCCTAAAGGAACCTACAAGAGCCTAAAGGAACCTACGAGAGTCTAAAGGAATCTACGAGAGCCTAAAGGAACCTACAAGACCCGAAAGGAACCTACAAGAGCCTAAAGGAACCTACGAGAGCCTAAAGGAACCTACAAGAGCCTAAAGGAATCTACGAGAGCCTAAAGGAATCTACGAGACCCTAAAGGAACCTACGAGAGCCTAAAGGAACCTACGAGAGCCTAAAGGAACCTACGAGAGCCTAAAGGAACCTACAAGAGCCTAAAGGAACCTACAAGAGCCTAAAGGAACCTACGAGAGTCCTAAAGGAATCTAGAGCCTAAAGGAACCTACGAGACCCGAAAGGAACCTAAGAGCCTAAGGAAACTACAAGAGCCTAAAGGAATCTACGAGAGCCTAAAGGAATCTACGAGACCCTAAAGGAAACTACAAGAGCCTAAAGGAACCTACGAGAGCCTAAAGGAACCTACGCGAGCCTAAAGGAATCTACAAGACCCTAAAGGAAACTACAAGAGCCTAAAGGAACCTACAAGAGCCTAAAGGAACCTACGAGAGTCTAAAGGAATCTACGAGAGCCTAAAGGAACCTACGAGAGCCTAAAGGAACCTACAAGAGCCTAAAGGAACCTACAAGAGCCTAAAGGAACCTACGCGAGCCTAAAGGAATCTACGAGACCCTAAAGGAAACTACAAGAGCCTAAAGGAACCTACGAGAGCCTAAAGGAACCTACGCGAGCCTAAAGGAATCTACAAGACCCTAAAGGAAACTACAAGAGCCTAAAGGAACCTACGAGAGCCTAAAGGAATCTACGAGACCCTAAAGGAAACTACGAGAGCCTAAAGGAACCTACGAGAGCCTAAAGGAACCGACAAGAGCCTAAAGGAACCTACGAGAGCCTAAAGGAACCTACGAGAGCCTAAAGGAACCTACGAGAGCCTAAAGGAACCTACGAGAGCCTAAAGGAAGCTACAAGAGCCTACAGGAGTCAACGGGAGCCTCATGTGGACATCCTGGAGAACATCTAGGGGAAGCTGGCAAAGGGCGCTAGAATCTGTGTGTCATTTGTTCATTTGTTTTTCAAAATAAACCAAGACTAAAACAGGATTAAATCAGGTCTAAACCAGGTCTAAACCAGGTCTAAACCAGGTCAGGACTGAACCCAGACTCGTGCGCTCGTGTAGACTGTCGGGTGATCAGGACTGAGACCGTGACCAGACCGGGACTGAGACAGGGACTGAGACTGAGACCGGGACCAGAGCGGGACAAGACCAGGACCCTGACCGGGACTGAGACCAGGACTGAGACCAGGACTGAGACCAGGATTGAGATCAGTATTTAGACTGGTTTAGCCCTGATTTAGTCCTTGGTTCAGTTCTAGTTTAGTTCTGTTTTAGTCCTGGTTTAGTCCTGGTTCAGTTCTGGTTTAGTCCTGGTTTAGTCCTGTTTCAGTCTGTATGCAGCGCAAAATTCCGGCTTCACAGTTTAAGTCACGGAAACGGGAAACGGTGGTTATCCGTTTTTTAACTTTATTCATTTAAACACAAAATCGAAAACTGAAAAAAACAAATCGTTATTTGTTTTTCATTTTGGTTTTGAAGACAAATAATAAAGAAAATAGAGTTTTTTTCATTTTCTTATTTTTGGTTTTATTTTGAAAAACAAATGATCGAATGATACACGGATTGTGCTCAGCTCTGCACGTCTTCATGTCAGTTTTCTGGTAGAAAGTTTATGTGACATTAAAGCTACACTAAACTCTGCTCCCAGTCTCACTAAGGCAGCACTACAGGAGTCTACAGGAAACAAGGATGTGGCTCTGTGACTCATCTGACAGGAGCCTACAGGAGCCTTTAGGAGTTTACAGGAGCCTACGACGGCCCTCATGATGTGGCTGTGCACCTCTGGATCTCGGTTTGCAGGGTGAAGGTTCATGGGCTGTTACAGGTGCAAAGGAAGACCTACAGGAGCCTAAATGGAGCCTTTAGGAGCCTACAGGAGCCGTAAGAAGCTTTTAGGGGCCTACAGGTCGTGGCTGTGTACCTCTGGATGTCTGTTTGCAGCGGTGCAGGATTTTGCCCACAGTGTACAGCACTGACAGGAGAAAGGCTCGTTCAGTTGACACCAAAAACAAGAGTTATGTTTGTAACTACGGTTCTACTTCATCCAGCTAACTTTTTTTTTGGACAGTCAAAGACGCTTAACAGAGCATTATTCATTCACTCCAAACTGGTGAAACCAAGGCTCCCATTCTACACCACCACACACACTCACACACACCACATTCACACTAGGCAACGTGGGTGCCAAAACACCTTGCCCAAAGACACAACAATGGTTATTGAGACCTGATACCGGTATTCCCACTGTGGCTCTTGGTATTCCCACTGTGGCACCCGGGTATTCCCACTGTAACACCCGATATTCCCACTGTAACACCCGATATTCCCACTGTGACACCCGGTATTCCCACTGTAACACCCGATATTCCCACTGTAACACCCGATATTCCCACTGTAACACCCGATATTCCCACTGTGACACCCGGTATTCCCACTGTGACACCTAATATCCCCACTGTAACACCCGGTATTCCCACTGTAACACCCGGTATTCCCACTGTGGCACCCGGTATTCCCACTGTGACACCCGGTATTCCCACTGTGACACCCGGTATTCCCACTGTGACACCCGGTATTCCCACTGTAACACCCGGTATTCCCACTGTAACACCTGATATTCCCACTGTGGCACCCGGTATTCCCACTGTAACACCTGATATTCCCACTGTGGCACCGGGTATTCCCACTGTAACACCTGATATTCCCACTGTGGCACCCGGTATTCCCAATGGTCTCACATCTAAGTAGTAACCAGGCCCACCCTCGTCCCTTCTAAGATCTGTCAAGCTCAGGTTTTGGACATAGGGGACATGTTGGGGACATGTTGGGGACATGTTGGGGACGTGTTGGGTTCATGTTGGGGACATGTTGGGTTCATGTTGGGGACGTGTTGGGGACGTGTTGGGGACGTGTTGGGGACATGTTGGGGACGTGTTGGGGACGTGTTGGGGACGTGTTGGGGACGTGTTGGGGACATGTTGGGGACATGTTGGGTTCATGTTGGGTTCATGTTGGGTTCATGTTGGGGACGTGTTGGGGACGTGTTGGGGACGTGTTGGGGACGTGTTGGGGACATGTTGGGGACGTGTTGGGGACGTGTTGGGGACGCGTTGGGGACGTGTTGGGGACGTGTTGGGGACATGTTGGGTTCATGTTGGGGACGTGTTGGGGTGTTGGGGACGCGTTGGGGACATGTTGGGGACGCGTTGGGGACGTGTTGGGGACGTGTTGGGGACATGTTGGGGACGTGTTGGGGACGCGTTGGGGACATGTTGGGGACGTGTTGGGGACATGTTGGGGACATGTTGGGGACGCGTTGGGGACGCGTTGGGGACATGTGTTGGGGACGTGTTGGGGGACATGTTGGGGACGTGTTGGGTGACGCGTTGGGGACATGTTGGGACATGTTGGGGACATGTTGGGTTCATGTTGGGTTCATGTTGGGGACGTGTTGGGGACATGTTGGGGACGCGTTGGGGTTGGGGACATGTTGGGGACATGTTGGGGACGCGTTGGGGACATGTTGGGACATGTTGGGGACATGTTGGGTTCATGTTGGGGATGTTGGGGACGTGTTGGGGACATGTTGGGGACGTGTTGGGGACATGTTGGGGACATGTTGGGGACGCGTTGGGGACATGTTGGGGATGTTGGGGACATGTTGGGGAACATGTTGGGGACATGTTGGGTTCATGTTGGGTTCATGTTGGGGACGTGTTGGGACTTGGGGACATGTTGGGGACATGTTGGGGACGTGTTGGGGACGCGTTGGGGACATGTTGGGGACGTGTTGGGGACGTGTTGGGACGTTGGGGACATGTTGGGTTCATGTTGGGGACGCGTTGGGGACGTGTTGGGGACACGTTGGGGACATGTTGGGTTCATGTTGGGGACATGTTGGGGTCATGTTGGGGACATGTTGGGTTCATGTTGGGGACGTGTTGGGGACGTGTTGGGGACGCGTGGGGATGTTGGGGACGTTGGGGACGCGTTGGGGACGTGTTGGGGACGTGTTGGGGACATGTTGGGGACGTGTTGGGGACATGTTGGGGACGTTGGGGACATGTGGGGACATGTTGGGTTCATGTTGGGTTCATGTTGGGGACGTGTTGGGACGCGTTGGGGACATGTTGGGGACATGTTGGGGACGTGTTGGGGACGCGTTGGGGACATGTTGGGTTCATGTTGGGGACGCGTTGGGACATGTTGGGGACGTGGGACATGTTGGGTTCATGTTGGGGACATGTTGGGGACATGTTGGGTTCATGTTGGGTTCATGTTGGGACGTGTTGGGGACATGTTGGGGACATGTTGGGGACATGTTGGGGACATGTTGGGGACATTGGGGACGTGTTGGGGACGTGTTGGGGACGTGTTGGGACGTGTTGGGGACGTGTTGGGGACATGTTGGGACATGTTGGGTTCATGTTGGGGACGTGTTGGGGACGTGTTGGGGACGTGTTGGGGACATGTTGGGGACGTGTGGGGGGGGGACGTGTTGGGGACATGTTGGGGACATGTTGGGTTCATGTTGGGATGTTGGGGTTCATGTTGGGGACATGTGGGGGACGTTGTTGGGGACGTGTTGGGGAACGTGTTGGGGACATGTTGGGGACATGTTGGGGACATGTTGGGTTCATGTTGGGGACATGTTGGGTTCATGTTGGGGACGTGTTGGGGACGTGTTGGGGACATGTTGGGGACGTGTTGGGGACGTGTTGGGACATGTTGGGGACATGTTGGGTTCATGTTGGGTTCATGTTGGGGACATGTTGGGGACACGTTGGGGACATGTTGGGGACGTGTTGGGTTCATGTTGGGGACATGTTGGGGACATGTTGGGGACATGTTGGGGACATGTTGGGTTCATGTTGGGTTCATGTTGGGGACATGTTGGGGACATGTTGGGGACGTGTTGGGTTCATGTTGGGTTCATGTTGGGGACATGTTGGGGACATGTTGGGGACGTGTTGGGGACGTGTTGGGGACGTGTTGGGGACATGTTGGGGACGTTGGGGACATGTTGGGGTGTTGGGGACATGTTGGGGACGTGTTGGGGACGTGTTGGGGACGTGTTGGGGACGGTCTTACCTGTGACCTGGGGGACGTAGGGGATGGACAGTCTCTCGGAGTTGTAGCCTGGTCCTGACAGACATTCGGCCAGTTCAGAGGTTTGGAAGTACAGTTGTGTGTCCTCCTTCTCCAGAGTCTCAGGCAGACTGGGACAAAAGGACAGAGGACACACGACTCACATAAGACAAAAGACCAGGACTAATAGTGATCATGTCCAATCTGTTCAAGTCCATCAGTGGGCTGAGGATTACAGAAACATTCACGAGACGTCTCCAGACTGAAGCTCTGAATGTGTTTGTCTCCTTCTGTTACAAACTTCTGAAAATGTGCAAACATGTTTAGAATGTCACATTTAGTGTGATTCATCCGTTTGATGGATTGACAGCACTACAAAAAAAACACACATTTACTATGGATTTTTGAGAGAATTTCTTTTGTCTGCACAAGCTTAAGACTGAAAAGAAGAAAACAAGTATTTCTATTTCTCTTTTCTATTTCTGTTTTGATCGAACACTGGTCTGTGACCTCGTGCTTCTTTGAAAAGCTTTATGCTCACTCCACTGAGCAGAAAGGAGACAGGGTTCAGACTGGACCTGCTCGGGCTGTACCAAAAATCAAAAGACCACAGTCTAGACTTTAGGCTATCTTGATGGCAAGACAAGTGCATTTTAATCGACAGGTCTACAGCCAATCAGGTGGCAGTATGAACACGCGGTACTGAAGAGGATTCAACACTCTCCTGATGAAATCCCCGAACCAGCACGATGACCAGGACATCGCACATGTTTCTGTTGATAACGTTAACGCACTGTAACAGTCAGCACTACATTTATATTACTATTGATACTGTAATACCTGATTGCACCATGTGGCGGCGCCCTTTTATTTTTATTACACTGTAAGGTCACAGGTCACTCGCTTGTTGCGGTGCTGTGTAATGGACACACACCTCTGTGCTCTACGACTCAAGTCATGTGCGGTACCGATTTTAAACGGACTCATTTCTATTTCATGTGTGATTCAGACCTGGCATCGTATGGTTTCTAAATGTGTAATAAACCAAGTATCAGTGGAAATCATCAAGTCTCGCTCGTCTCTCAGCCTTCCCAGAGCACATGTTAAGGGCTATAGTTAGTGTTCTCCGTCGGAACACTGCCACACGTTACAGCGCGCACATGTTTCTGCCACGAGCGGTAAAGCACGTACGTACTGGGTTTAATACATCGTACAAACTCAGTCCAGACTTTAAATGTGAATTTATCCAGAATTACTGGTCCCATCACCATAAATACTAAAACTGTAGTGATCCTGAGACCCTGCTCTGTCTGTGCGTCTGTCTTTTGTTTTTTACAGACCAATCACAGAGCAGCTGTGGTTTGACATTTCACAATAAAAGTACTGTATAGCACAGACTAGATTTAGCTACAGGCTCCTTTTCATGTGCAGTCCCTGAGCAGAGTCACAGTGACAGCAGGTAAAAGTGTACAGATACATATTGTGATATTTCCTAAAGACAGTAGATCACTGATGCTCACAGCCCTGACTCTCTTTAAGTTATTTAAGGTTGAATAAACATGTCCCAGAGGACTACACTCCCTCACAGACACAGGGAGGATGTTAGTTTGTGAAAACATGCAGAGGGAAGCACTTTGTGGATTTGTGGACAGGGAAGCTGTCTGTGCTTTTCTCTCAACTGGACGTAACAAAAGTTTAGAATTTTAGGTCTGTTCTGCTCTTGTAATGAGCCCGGTCAAGCAGAAGTAAACAACAAGGCCAAAAATTCAAGTTAATGCATCTGATATAAAAATGTATTGAACAGATACATATGTACTCTAGTTTATGAAACTGTTGACCTTTTTTCTGTACCATTTTTGGTTCTAAAGTTACATACGTTTTAAACAGACCATGTATGAAACATGGAACAAAAAATTATTTCCCAAATTTCAAAGACCTGAAAATCATGTAAATAAATGGATGTATTTCATCATATCTTGTGTTATTCCATCTTTGAAATGTTGATGAAGGTACATGCACAATTTTCCCTCCGTTACTTTTTCCCTCCGTTACCATGACCTTTCTTAATAAAAAATCAAAAAAAGTAAGAGGTTTTTCAACCTAATCTTGTACCATATGGTAGAAAACTATATGAAGCAAATATTCAAACCAGTTTGTTAAGGATATGTACGTGAGAACCAAGAGTTTTCACTGTTTGGATTTATTGCCCAAAAAGTGCTGCATATTTCATTCCCTCCGTTACCGACATGAGTTTTTTAAAATTTTTGTCAACAGCTTGAAAGAATATCACAGGTTTAACTTGACCCTGTTGGAGTGTAACTCTTTCCTACATTCTGATACTTTACTTATTTCAATAGTCCCTCTAGTTTCTGAATAAGAGACATTTGAATGTCAAAAAAATCTGCCCGTTTCCCTCCGTTACCACTTGACCAGACCCTAATGCTTCTCTGCTGTGAGCCAAGTTAGGACCTGTTGACCAGTTGTGCCTTATCATCGAGATTGACCAAAGTTTACATCACAGCCTGTGGATCTTTGGATTTCTGGACCAGCCCCGACACAGAATCATAAACGTGCTGATGTGAGATGACGCTACAGCTCCAGAGAGACACTCACGGACACTTGTCTCTGAAGATGTGCTCAGGCAGCAGGTACGGAGCGTCCAGAGTCCTCAGCTCAATCACCTGCGCAACACACACGCACAGCTCAGCTCTTACATGTTATTACAGACTTCAGCCTGTCACACAAACCAGGTTATTCGTTGTGTCTGCGTGAGGGTCTTTACCTTGCTGACGTGCTGGCAGAAAGCAGAGTTCGCGATCATCTGACTCAGGAAGTTGAGGTAAGCCGCCACCAGCGCCATGATGCCACAGCGCGGCCACATGGGCAGGTTCTCCTCGTTCAGAGCCGCCATGTCCTGTACGACACAGACACAGACGCAGACGCAGATGTGAAGTGCAGTGACCTTTGTTAAGTGTGCACTATAGTTTAGGTTTACAGAAGGAATAAACAGTAGTGATATGTCGTCCGTATTGAGGCTTCGAAGCGTGTGCCGAGTAATCCAGAAAGGCTTTCGTGAAGCGCGTATCGAGGCTCGTATCGGTGACGTATGTGGTGACGTTCGAAGCCTCACGAACGGGCCGTACCACGTGACCGGTTCAGGAAGCAGTTCGTGGATTTGGGGCGCGATAAAGCGCTTTGAGTGCCTTGAAGGTGGAAAAGCGCTATAGAAAAATGTGACCATTTACCATTTACCATTTGAATTATAACGACCAAAGAAACGCAACGGATTCCCCCTCACATTTTGTGGTGTTGGGTTATTGTGAGTTTGGTACATTCTATTTGAGATTCTTGAGATTTTTTATTTTTTTTTTTTTTTGCGATGGAGTAAGAAAAATAATATTTTCCCCTGTTTGGGAACATTTTGAGGTGATATCTCCACATAAAATATATAGAAATAATGATGTAAAATAAACTAAACTACTAAATACACAAATCTGACAACACACTGTTTCTCCTGGTCTAATATATTTCTTGTAAAAAAAAAAAAAAAAAATCAGGTGAAGTGTCTACTTTTTCTTTTAACCCGTTCATTATATCATGAACAGACTCCATGTAAATAAATTCACAATTTATGTTGATACCACAAATATTCAAATATTTAATCATTCATTTGTTCAGTATAAATCTTTCCATCAGAACCTCGATGATCATGTCAACTGCTCTATTTTCATTCTGCCTGTTATACATTTTTTGGACACTTGATGGCGCAGTGGAGCAAATGAAGCATCTTGAAGCAGTCGAGCAAACGGATGGAACGCTTCAGTGCTTCATGGGGAATCCATGTATCATTCATTCATTAGGTTTTTCAATATAAAACTAAAAATAAGAGAATGAAAAAACAACAGTTTTCTTCATTATTTGTCTCCTAATCCAAAATGAAAAAACAGATAACGATTCCTTTTTTTCAGTTTTTGATTTTGTGTTTAAATGAAGAATGGAAAAAACAGATAATGACCGTTTCCCGTTTACGTGACTTCCGTGACTGCGATGCCGGACTTTTGCGCTGCATATGGACTGATCCAGGTCCGGGACCAGACCGGGACCAGACCGGGACCAGACCGGGACCAGACCGGGACCAGACCGGGACCAGGGCGGACTTCGAGCTTTGACTCTGAGCCTCAGCGGGGTTCAAGCCTCAGCTTCGAGCTCCGGCCCTGCCATGGGCTCTGAACCTCCGGTTTGGTCCCGTCCTGATCTCAGTCTCGGTCTCGGTCTGGTCCTGGTCTGGTCCCGGACCTGGTTCATTCCTGGTTCAGTCCGTGTGCAGTACAAAAGTTCAGCACTGCAGTCACGGAAGTCACGTAAACGGGAAACGGTCGTTATCCGTTTTTTCCATTCTTCATTTAAACACAAAATCAAACTGAAAAAACAAATTGTTATTCATTTTTTTCATTTTTGTTTTGGAGACAAATAATGAAGAAAACTGTTGTTTTTTCATTTTCTTATTTTTGGTTTTATATTGAAAAACGAACGAACGAATGATACACGGATTATGCGGCTTCATCTCACCATCACTAATAAACAACATTAACACTGAAAGAAAAAAAATCGTACTTATAATGCAGATGACTAGTTTAGAAAGTTCAACCTCGGCCTAACCTCACTCTGCTGTGGCGCCTCTGTTAAAGCATCAGTCGCTCATGCCGTTGCTTGGAAGGGCATCTGGCGTAAAAACCTGACAGTTGTGATTGTGATTAGTTTAGCGTGAGTCCAGAGGTGGACCCATTACCGACCAGAGAGAAAAGCTCCCGAATGCACTCCTGCAGTCAGACGGAGGCTTTTCTCACCTGGTTTCTATGACGATGGCCTTTTCATGGACTAAATCAGACTTCAGAAAACTCACACACACAGAGATAATGAGGCCGCGGAACTCGGGTCAAAGGATTGGGATATATTTGAGCTTTTCAACGGCGTAGCTCGAGTATTGTGCACGAGGGAGCGGCAGGATCAGACCAGAGCGAACTGTCACACTGTGCACGCGTGGCCTCCTGAGCTCTTCGCGTCTTTACATTTGGCTCTTGAGAAGCTCGAGTTCTGAACACAGCAAAGATATTCATTAAAGAGCACGTGTTGTACATTCTTGCGGCTTTAAAGGTCTTATATGAAAAAAAAAATGAAAAAAAAGAGTGTTGTTTTGACTGCTACATCCTCAAAATATTCCTTGTGTTGTGTTTTGTTTCATTCAAAATGCTCTTTTTCACCTTGTGATGTCACCAAGTGGTAGTTTTCATCTTATTTTACCCTCATATATAGGTTATTTTATATTCTATATGATATACTCAGTGTTGGGGAGTAACAGATTACATGTACCGGAGTTACGTACTCAGAGTACAAATTATGAGTAACTGTATTCAGTTACAGTTACTGATTCAGTGAGTGGTAATTGGATTACAGTTACTTTGTGGAAATAAACGGATTACACAGCGGTATTTTGCCGTTTTCACATTTTGGCCTAAACCAGGACTAAACCAGGACTAAACCAGGTCTAAAGAAGGACTAAAGAAGGACTAAACCAGGTCTAAACCAGGACTAAAACCAGGACTAAACCAGGACTAAAGAAGGACTAAACCAGGTCTAAAGAAGGACTAAAGCAGGACTAAACGAGGACTAAAGCAGGACTAAACCAGGTCTAAAGAAGGACTAAACCAGGTCTAAAGAAGGACTAAACGAGGACTAAAGAAGGACTAAAGCAGGACTAAACGAGGACTAAAGCAGGACTAAACGAGGACTAAAGAAGGACAAAATCAGGTCTAAAGAAGGACTAAAGCAGGACTAAACGAGGACTAATTCATGACTAAACCAGGACTAAACCAGGTCTAAAACCAGGACTAAACCAGGACTAAACCAGATCTAAACCAGGACTAAAACCAGATCTAAACCAGGACTAAACCAGGTCTAAACTAGTTTTAAACCAGGACTAAACCAGGGCCAATTTGAAGAGAACAAACATGAATTTTCAGGATGTGGTCGCTAAATTCATGTAGTTTTAAAAAGCACGACAATATCAAGTAATCCAAAGTATTCAGATTACATTACTCACTTTCAGTAATTTAATGGATTACGTTACAAACTACATTTTGGGGTATGTAATCTGTAATCTGTAGGGGAATACATTTTAAAAGTAACCTTCCCAACACTGGATATACTGGACGTGTCTGGGGTGAAGGAAGTCTGGGAGTTCCTGCTTAGGCTGCTGCCCCCGCGAACCCGCCCCTGGATAAGCGGAAGAAAATGGATGGATGCATTAGGCCTGTAACGATAATCAATTAATCAGTTAATCGTACGATAACTTTTAACGAGCTCGATAACTTTTCCGGCCACGATAAATTCTATTTGCATGTTTGTTTGTTTTCCTCGCTCTCTCTCGCTCTCAAAGACGGTGAATGTTAGAAGTTTCTATCGCTCTCTGACTCCTCTCGTTTAACAAGTGTAACGACGCTTGAACCAACGTGCGCTGTGTTTATCGACACGTAGCCTGAGTGCAGAAAGCGCCGCTGTCTGTGTGGTTTAACATGAAGCCGCGACACAACCAAAACAGTTCATCGCCGAGTGCCAAAACAAGTCACGATGCCGAATCAACACTGGCGAGCGGGAAACGTCTCAACAACCACGTGTGTCAAATGCAGCAAGCGAAACGCAAACGGCGAGAGGAAATGTCTCAAACACCAACAGCTGAGCGACAGAACTAGCCCCGCCCCCGGCGAAGAGCCCAAAATCCACTGAAATCCCACAAGACACCGACACGACACCAGACAGGACAGTGGCTCCCTCATAGAGAAATAAAATCCTGTTTATACGAACATTTAAATGACCAAAATGATGAGACTCACAGCAGCAGCCACAGAGAGAAGAGACACAATATTCCAATGTACGTCAACGACTGAAATCACTTTTAAGGGTAATTTTGTTACAGAGACTTAATAATCCATTTTATTTATTGTTTTGGTTGTGTTTGGTTCAGCAATGGTTTATTCAAGTGCATTTTTAACAAGTCCTCGCTGTGAGCCAGACACATTAGACTTGTCCTGTATTAACAAGTCTGTTTTATTTAGGCCTGTTGTTTTTGTTTGTCTTGCAGTTCCTGTGTTAAATGTTCTTTAGAAAGTAAGGTTTATTGATCTTTGAAAGGGTGTATTTGCATTTTTATTCCATGGTCATTATATTAGTTGAAATTGGTCTCAAAATGTCAATATTATCGTTTAACGCAATAAATTCTCGGTCAATTAATCGTCCAGCAAAATCTGTTATCGTTACAGGCCTAGGATGGATATGATCTACTGTTTATCCACAATATATTATCCACATAGTTTTTTATGAGACCCAGGACAAGCTCAGTGAGTCTGTGTGGCTCTAGTCCTGCACATTGTGAAACTGGGATCACTCTCAGGGAAAGTGATGAGGAGTCAAATACTCCCGAGCTGATTGGGCCAAATGTCACAACAGAAGTCTTCAGATCCGTTCTCTGTGTTCTCTGTAAGTCACTGAGGAGGTGAGCGTGGAAGGCAATCGCTCCAGCAGAGCCTACACACCAGCGCTGGTCAAATCTGGTACAATCCATAAACTAACGCTCCGGTCTTTTCGAACGCTCTCTCTCTCTGAACCCGTGTGTTGAGGTGCAGGGGCCCACCTGGAGAGCCAGAGCCAGTCGGATCAGGTCGATGACCACCTCCTCGTTGGCCAGCTCGATGGTCAGCACAGCCAGCGTGGTGAAGAGCAGCTCGAAGTTCTTGTGGGTGTTGTCCTCCTCCTTACAGCCCAGATAGATGTGCCGGTAGAGCTGCTGCCCGTGCTGCACACGACACGAACACACGTCAGGACAAGTGTCAGTATGAAATGTGTTTATAAAGCACGTTTAAAACAGCGTCAGGTGACCACTGTGCTGTACAGGCGGTGAAGTACACACTTAAAAACAAGATGAACCTATTTAAATCACGAGATAATAGAGAACAAAAGTTACAACCAAATACAGTTCTATGAATCTCACATGACCAGCAGAGGGCGCTGCTGAAAGGAATAAGATCTTTCTAACACTGAGGGACATGGTGAAAAGTAGGAGTGTGCAAAAATATCAAAATGTTGATATATCGTATCGTTTAATGTGATGATACAGTATCGATATCGTGGGCTGCTGTATCGATATATCACCAAGTAGTAGTAGTAGTAGTAGTAGTAGTAGTAGTAGTAGTAGTAGTAGTAGTAGTAGTAGTAGTAGTAGTAGTAGTAGTAGTATTTTTTGGTTTTTACTTAATGAGAACTGGTAATTTGTTTTGATTTATTATTCATTCTTGCACTTTGATGGAGCAGCTCTGAATTTCATTATACTATTATTATACTATTACACTACATTATTATATATACATTATTATTATACCTTATACTCTATATAATGACAATAAAGGCTTTCTATTCTATTCTATTCTATTCTATATTTTACTAAATAATTTTGTTAAAGTTTTGTTCCTTGTTTAGAGAAAGGAAACTCGTTAATGAGACATATTTGACATTTTCACTGTTTTGATGATTAAAATGTTTGTGTTTCATATGAAGTTTGCACAAGAAGTGGTTTAACAAAAACTTTTAGTATCACAGCCACGATTTAGACTTTATTATTTATGGAACCATATCAAATCGATTTGAAAAATATCATGTACCTTTTTCATAAAGGCCACGTCCTGTTTGGAAATCTTCTCTCGTTTGATTTTTATAGCAGCCACGTTGGGGATTATTCTGAGGAAAAAATGAAAAGTTCAGTCGTTTTTAAACTCAATTAGATTAAAAACAAAACGATTTAAGTGACACCTTTCACTGCCAAAAAGTACAAGGCTTCCACAATTCCACTCAGACATGACTTCAGTGACTCAGTGGAGAGTTTAAAGACGCACTGTGTAACCTTTCTGATCAATCCTCTACCTGCTTGTCTCCATGGCGATATTATTGCTTTCCCTAAAACGTCTCTGCCACATTAAAACCTGCACCACAAGACGGACACGTTTGAAACACTTCCTGCTCATAACATCTCCATGGAAACAAGCTGGCAACCCTCCATTCCAAAAGTGACAGAGGGCAGCTTTAAAGACAGACCTGATGCCTCGGAGCTTGGCGCGGTTGTCGTGGCGATCGATGATGTTGTGCAGGATCTCCAGCACCAGTTGGCGGAGCTCGCTGTCCTCCATGAGCGAGATGGAGAAGAGCGGGTCGAGGAAGGTGGAGGGCAGCGCCGCGGACATTGACTTGGACTTGAAGCCGGACGTTACCTAAAACAAAAACACACAAACACACACAGAGTTTACATATTCTGTCTCTGGTGACATTACAGACTTATATTCATTTCCCAGAGATTTTTCCTTAAAGGTTGTATAGAGGATTGTTTTAAGGGAAGAGAAATACAGCGACAGTCCTTGTGCGCGTTCAGAATTACTGTTGAAGTTTCCTGTCTAGAAGTAATTCATCATCGCCATCGCTGGACGAGATCTCCAAGAATCACCTCAGTTTGGCTTTGCTCCTTTTCCTCTTCTCTTCTTCTTTCAGCGACCTCAAAAACGGACTTTCTATTGCGGCGAACCGGTCGTGGATTCTCGTCCGCCGTCGCGACAAACTTTGTGCGAAATGCGAGGAAGCGACAGTTCGAAAATGCCTTTAAGAACCGCTGCGTAAACCACGTAATCCCCGCGCTCCGACGAGTCAGTTATACTAGGGAGTTTGATTGACAACCGAACAGCCAATAGAAAATGAGGGAGCCTCGTTTTCTATTGGCTGATGTTTATCCGGCCTCAACACGTCCACAGTTGATAGATTTTCGTTCTTTTTTTTTTTGGTCATCATAATTACAAAGCTGCTGCGTCTCTGTAATGGTATTTTAAACTTTCACTGACAGTTTGAAACAAAAAAAAATCCTCCATACAACCTTTAACCATAGCACTTGAGCAAAATTTGCTCCAGTAAAAATATATACCGTATAATCAGGTCTTGAGGACAAAATAAGTCCGATATATATTGTCTGATTGTCCAAAAAACAAGACGTGCGCCTTACCATCACTTATAATCCCAATCTCCCAAGTTTACCCTCTAATGAAGTGTTATACATCCGTTTTTCCAGTACAACCAGTTATTTCACAATCTGCTGCTGTAGTTGTGTCATATAGATGTAATAAAAGCTACAGGACCAGAAATACAAATGAAAAATAAAAATAAAATTCACACTTTTTCATACAAAACACACAGCCAAAAAGCTTAATTTACGGCCTTAGCTACAAAAATGCAAAATATGAAGTCTGTAAGTAAACTAAAAATATCCTTATTGCCTCAAAACAAAACAAAAAGTGCAATGCCCCCATGACTTTCCTGGTTTCAGTCGTGGAAACAGCTCGTGTCAAGTCCAGGGCACAGAGCCACATTGAGTGAAAAAAAAATATTTTTTCAAATAAAAATAGCGAGGGATGTGCAATTACGCAGACCAAGATGTGTAATTTTCCATTGATTTGAGAAATAAGTGCACTATTATGTAAAATTTGCGCGATTATGTAAAACATGTCCGCTGGTAGGTCTGGAAGGGTGAATCATAATCACTACTTGACTAACCTTAAACCAAACCTTACCCTTAACCTGTTTTCACCTAAATCTGAACTTGAAATACAGGATTTATGTCATGAAGTCCAAATTTATTCAGATAAACACCTGCCCACATGAAGCCGATTCTGAGCCGAGACTCAAATGACAAATAATGAAATAATAATAATAAAAAGCACTGACCATGATGAGCGAGCTGAGCAGCATGGTCTGGATACGCTTGGTGCCCTGATGTCTGCAACACAAACACAAGGATTTACACACTGGATATGTACGGAAAAAGAGCCACAGAAATGAAGCGCTGCCCGAGGACACAACGGAAGACACCTGCAGGAGCTGTTCTGAACCGCCAACCTACGAGCAAGTCAGTAAAAAAAACAAAAAAAAACCTGGGAATTCATGCTCATGTTCTCACTGAAGACAGGACTCTATCAGTGGGTTTCAGAATGCTCAAAATTAGGACTGTTGCCGTAGCGATTAGCAATTTAAAACCAGTTTCATCCAGGCAGCAGATGGCGCTGTTCTTCAACCAGTGCAGGCAGGAGACGGGCACAGGTCTGAAAGAAAGTGTGAGCAGTGGTGCAGTTGTGCAGCGAAGTTGAACGGGTTTTAAAAACCGAAAGGAGCACTTCCATGTGAATTTACACAATCTAGTTTTATCTGAAGGAGACACATTAAAATCTGGTTAAAATCTCACAGTGGCCCCCGTCATCTCAGATCTAAAAGTGCAAAGGGACCTAAAAAAAAATTAACACAGATCTGACGGGAAAGCTGAAGTCAGGGGGACTAAACCAGAACTAAACCAGGTCTACACCCAGACTAAATAAACCAAATCCAAACCTAGACTAAATAAACCCAGACTAAATAAACCAAGACCAAACCCAGACTAAATAAACCAGGTCTAAACCCAGACTAAATAAACCAGGTCTAAACCCAGACTAAATAAACCAAGACCAAACCCAGACTAAATAAACCAGGTCTAAACCAGACTAAATAAACCAGGTCTAAACCCAGACTAAATAAACCAGGTCTAAACCCAGACTAAATAAACCAGGTCTAAACCCAGACTAAATAAACCCAGACTAAATAAACCAAGACCAAACCTAGACTAAATAAACCCAGACTAAATAAACCAAGACCAAACCCAGAGTAAATAAACCAGGTCTAAACCCAGACTAAATAAACCAAATCCAAACCTAGACTAAATAAACCAAGACCAAACCCAGACTAAATAAACCAGGTCTAAACCCAGACTAAATAAACCAGGTCTAAACCCAGACTAAATAAACCAGGTCTAAACCCAGACTAAATAAACCAGGTCTAAACCCAGACTAAATAAACCAGGTCTAAACCCAGACTAAATAAACCAGGTCTAAACCCAGACTAAATAAACCAGGTCTAAACCAGACTAAATAAACCAGGTCTAAACCCAGACTAAATAAACCAGGTCTAAACCCAGACTAAATAAACCAAGACCAAATCCAGACTAAATAAACCAGGTCTAAACCCAGACTAAAATAAACCAGACCAAATCCAGACTAAATAAACCAGGTCTAAACCCAGACTAAATAAACCAAGACCAAACCCAGACTAAATAAACCAGGTCTAAACCCAGACTAAATAAACCAGGTCTAAACCCAGACTAAATAAACCAGGTCTAAACCAGACTAAATAAACCAGGTCTAAACCAAGACTAAATAAACCAGGTCTAAACCCAGACTAAATAAACCAAGACCAAACCCAGACTAAATAATCCAGGTCTAAACCAAGACTAAATAAACCAGGTCTAAACCCAGACTAAATAAACCAGGTCTAAACCAAGACTAAATAAACCAGGTCTAAACCCAGACTAAATAAACCAGGTCTAAATCCAGACTAAATAAACCAGGTCTAAACCCAGACTAAATAAACCAGGTCTAAACCCAGACTAAATAAACCAGGTCTAAACCCAGACTAAATAAACCAGGTCTAAACCCAGACTAAATAATCCAGGTCTAAACCCAGACTAAATAAACCAGGTCTAAACCAAGACTAAATAAACCAGGTCTAAACCCAGACTAAATAATCCAGGTCTAAACCCAGACTAAATAAACCAGGTCTAAATCCAGACTAAATAAACCAGGTCTAAACCCAGACTAAATAAACCAGGTCTAAACCCAGACTAAATAAACCAGGTCTAAATCCAGACTAAATAAACCAGGTCTAAACCCAGACTAAATAAACCAGGTCTAAACCCAGACTAAATAAACCAGGTCTAAATCCAGACTAAAGGGGCACTGTGTACATTTTCCAGTTGTTGTTTTTATTGCTGAAAAACACACAGAGTCCTTTCTCTGAACGGGGGTCGCCTTTTACAGATCTGACCTGTAACCTCACCTGGCAGCACCGCCTCCTCGTCTCCATGGAAACAGATCATTTATATGCCATACGGCGGAGCGGAGCGCGGCGGGTCAGGCAGAATAACGGTGATTTCTTGAGCTCAGACTCGGCGCGGAGCCCCTCGCTGTGTCCTCGCTTCACCCTTCACTGTTGCCCTAACAACCACGAGGCTGGCTCCAAAAATAAGAAATAATAAAATAACTGCACGGACTGGCAGTAATCCTGGAGCCTCCGGAGACGGGCGCATAATCCGATGGCAGCAGCCTGGAAGAGGGCGCCGCTGCTGGGAGCGCTGCAGGGGACCCTCCCTCTCACACGCACAACCAAGGAAACATTTAACAAGAGCCAGAGACGCGAACGCAGACTCCACTCACGTCTTTACGACATTATTTTTACCCCATGTTATTAAGTAATGTTTTCTGAATTATTTAAAAGAAGAATAAAAAGTATGAAAATGATATGGAGAAATGGGAAGAGAGGGGAAGATGAGGAGAGGAGAGAGGAGAGAGGAGAGAGGATGAGGAGAGAGGAGAGAGAGTAGAGAAGATGAGGAGAGAGGAGAGAGGATGAGGAGAGAGGAGAAGAGAGGAGAGAGAGAGAGAGTGAGGAGAGAGAGGGAGAGGAGAGAGAGAGAGAGAGGATGAGAGAGGATGAGGAGAGAGAGAGAGAGAGGATGAGGAGAGAGAGAGGAGAGAGGAGTGAGAGAGAGGAGAGAGAGAGAGAGAGAGAGAGATGAGGAGAGAGGATGAGGAGAGAGGAGAGAGAGAGAGAGAGAGAGAGAGGAGAGAGAGGAGAGAGGATGAGGAGAGAGGATGAGGAGAGAGAGAGATGAGGAGAGAGAGAGAGATGAGGAGAGAGAGAGGATGAGGAGGAGAGAGGATGAGGAGAGAGGATGAGGAGAGAGGAAGAAGAGAGGAGAGAGAGATGAGAGAGGAGAGAGGATGAGGAGAGAGAGATGAGAGAGATGAGGAGAGAGAGATGAGAGAGAGAGAGGAGAGAGGATGAGGAGAGAGAGAGAGAGAGATGAAGAGAGGAGAGAGGAGAGAGAGAGAGGAGAGAGGATGAGGAGAGAGGATGAGGAGAGAGAGAGAGATGAGGAGAGAGGAGAGGATGAGAGAGGAGAGAGGAGGAGAGAGGATGAGAGAGAGGATGAGGAGGGGAGAGGAGAGAGGATGAGGAGAGAGAGAGAGAGGATGAGGAGAGAGGAGAGAGGATGAGGAGAGAGATGAGAGAGAGAGAGAGAGGATGAGGAGAGAGAGAGGAGGAGAAGAGAGGGAGAGAGGAGAGAGGATGAGAGAGGATGAGGAGAGAGAGAGAGAGAGAGAGGAGAGGAGAGAGAGGAGAGAGGATGAGAGAGATGAAGAGAGGAGAGGAGAGAGAGAGGAGAGAGGAGAGAGGATGAGGAGAGAGGAGAGAGAGAGAGAGATGAAGAGAGGAGAGAGGAGAGGAGAGAGGATGAAGAGAGGAGAGAGGATGAAGAGAGGAGAGAGGATGAAGAGAGGAGAGAGGAGTGAGAGAGGAGAGAGGAGAGAGGATGAGGAGAGAGAGAGATGAAGAGAGGAGAGAGGAGATGAGGAGAGAGAGAGAGAGAGAGGATGAGGAGAGAGAGATGAGAGAGAGAGAGAGAGAGAGGAGAGAGGATGAGGAGAGATGAGGAGAGGAGAGAGGATGAGGAGAGAGGAGAGAGGATGAGGAGAGAGGAGAGAGAGATGAGGAGAGAGAGTGAGGAGAGAGGAGAGAGGATGAGAGAGAGAGAGATGAGAGAGAGGAGAGAGGATGAGGAGAGAGGAGAGAGGATGAGGAGAGAGGAGAGAGGAGAGAGAGAGATGAGGAGAGAGATGAGGAGAGATGAGAGAGAGGAGAGAGGATGAGGAGAGAGAGAGAGGAGAGGATGAGAGAGAGAGAGAGAGGATGAGAGAGAGGATGAGGAGAGAGGAGAGGGAGAGAGAGATGAGGAGAGAGGATGAGGAGAGAGGATGAGGAGAGAGAGAGAGAGGAGATGAGGAGGGAGAGGGGAGGAGACAGAGTTGAGGTGAGGAGCGATTGGGCACTGACCCGATCTTGACCGTGTCCAGGGTGTGGCAGGGCGTCCCGTACACAGGCACCTTCCCCATGATGAACATCATCACCTCTGCTCTCTGATAGTCCGGCAGGTTCCCCCCGAAAAACCCTGCACCACACACAGACGCCAGCCAACGTGAGTCATTATTGTCTTTCTCTGGTTGGACAATCATGTCTATCTTAATATTAGAATCGATTTTGATCAATTAGTATTCAGGTAAACATTAAGCTTAGAACCTTTACTCCCCGAGCTGCAGGTGTTGGGGTTTAGTAGCCAGGCTGGAGCCACCTAGTGCATCTGAACTATTTCATTTCTCTCCAGCGACTAGGTCAGGAATCAGAATACACTAGACGGTTTACAAAAACCCTGGAAGTTGTAGACTGAGCACCGACCAATCAGTGAAGAGCTGTGAAGCCATGACGTCAAACTCAAGCATCTGTCTGTGTCCCTTTTGTGGTACAACACAACAGTAAACAAAGAGTCGAGATGAATGTAAACAAAGACAGACATTCTGTGTTGGCAACGATTCCCGAGATCAAGGATTTAAAGCCGGAACAAAGAGAATGTCTGGTGAATTTTATCAAGGGGAAAGACGTTATTGTCCTTCTTCCTACAGGATTTGGCGCATTACATACAACACAACCAAATAGCAGCGATTGATTAAATAAAAAAAGTACCTGCCTACCGTGGAGCGAATGAATCCTAAGGCTGTGAGGTCAGACAGTTTCCACAAAGTGAAACCATCTGATGAATCAGGCTAGGGGTTTAGGTAGTGATGATTCGGATCAGAGAGAGGAAATTTAGGTTTAAACTGACTGGATTTCTGTACTGAAACTGGTGACCCAAATAAGAGACTCATGTGAGGCTCATTCTATTTTCTGGTTACATAATCATCTTGGGAACCAAAACACCAAATAAAAACATCGCCAACAATGTTTCTGTAATTAAGAATAAAGAAAGAAAGTAAAAGAAATTCTTCTCTGGGTTGAACAGGACATTGTACATCAAACTGGTCACGTCCCCTCTGCTTTAAACAGCGTCGTGTTGAGGCGGTGTTGAGGCTCACCTATGGTCTGGATGATGGCGTTCTGCACGTAGCGCTCTTCGCTCTCTTTGCCTCTCTGTCCTGACGACAGGCTGATGGCTGAGTTCCTCCTGGAGTCTCCTCCCAGCTCGAAGTCCACACTGAGACGCAGGTGCTTCAGGAGAGTGTTGAAGACCTCCAGCACCGTGGGGCCTGCAGCACAGACACAGAGCTAGAACCTGCACTTTTAAAATGTAATCCCCTACAGATTACAGATTACATACACCAAAATGTAGTTTGTAACGTAATCCATTAAATTACTTAAAGTGAGTAACGTAATCTGAATACTTTGGATTACTTGATATTGTCCTGATTTTAGTCCTGGTTTAGTCCTGTTTTTTTGTCTTGGTTTAGTCCTGGTTTAGTCCTGGTTTAGTCCTGGTTTTAGTCCTGGTTTAGTCCTGGTTTTAGTCCTGGTTTAGTCCTGGTTTTAGTCTTGATTTAGTCCTATTTTAATCCTGGTTTAGTCCTGTTTTTTTGTCTTGTCTTGGTTTAGTCCTGGTTTAGTTGGTTTAGTCTGGTTTAGTCCTGGTTCTTTTAGTCCTGGTTTTAGACCTGGTTTTAGTCTGGTTTTAGATTTAGTCCTATTTTAATACCTGGTTTAGTCCTGTTTTTTTTTGTCTTGGTTTAGTGGTTTAGTCCTGGTTTAGTCTGGTTTAGTCCTGGTTTTAGTCCTGGTTTTAGTCCTGGTTTAGTCCTGGTTTTAGTCCTGGTTTAGTCCTGGTTTAGTCCTGGTTTAGTCCTGGTTTAGTCCTGGTTTTAGTCCTGGTTACCTGGTTTTAGTCCTGGTTTTAGAGTTTTTAGTCCTGGTTTAGTTTTTAATAGTCCTGGTTTTAGTCCTGTTTTTTTGTCCTGTCTTGGTTTAGTCCTGGTTTTAGTTTCTGGTTTAGTCCTGGGTTTAGTCCTGGTTTAGTCCTGGTTTTAGTCCTGGTTTAGTCCTGGTTTAGTCCTGGGTTTAGTCCTGGTTTAGTCCTGGTTTAGTCCTGGTTTAGTCCTGGTTTAGTCTGGTTTTAGTCCTGGTTTAGTCCTGGTTTTAGTCCTGAAGTAGTGAAAACAGGAAAATACATCCATGTAATCCATTTATTTCAACAAAGTAACTGTAATCCGATTACCACTCACTGAAACAGTAACTGTAACTGAATACAGTTACTCATAACTTGTACTCTGATTACTCTGGTACATGTAATCTGTTACTCCCCGACACTGACAGTGGAGGAGGCAGGGCAGGGCTGGGGTCCTACAGGACTATGGCAGCAGGGGTCACACATCACTAGGCTAAAACACGACTGTTCCCTTTAACCCAAGGTGGCAGCTGGAGCATTAAAGGTCCTTTATTCTGCACTGTGCTCTTCACTCTCCCCTTTAGTCCTCAAAACAGACATTTTCAAGGAATCTCCCCTATGAGCCATCTCACCTTTGGATGAAAAAAAAAAAAAAAATCTACAATAACCAAATGAAAGAATCTCAAATTTTAGCTCAATCCCTTGAGTCGTTCCTGAAATGTTAGGGCCATGCTCACTTTTTCGGACACCTTAATTTATAAGCATTTCTGAGAGACCATAACTTCATAAAAAATAGAGCTATTTTAGATTCTTGGTCATAGATTCTAAATTTAATCTCAACTTGTCTTCCGTTATAACAAGCAATTAGTGTTTAAGGCTATTAAAGGTAATTTAACCTTTCTAGCAGGTGGAAAAGTAAGTAAGCTCCACCAACAATGACCCGTGAGAGCTCATTTTCAAAAATTCCGTTAATAGTAGATGTTTTTATTACTTTAAACTAATCAGAATATGCCAAAGTTTCTCCTTGGCATATCTAAAAATGATCAACATCTAACTGTGCCCATATGGGGAACAGAGGCTCCAAAGAAGGGGCCAAAAAGATCACATTTGGTCCGTGACCCTATTTGGGCGTCTACACCGTCCACATGAAAGCTCAGAAAAGTGTGAGATTGCTGTCAGAAATGGCCATTCTCTCAAATATTCAGGTTCAACAGTTAGTTTGTAAATATCTGCTTGGATTAAATAGATCTTGGACCTCAAAAATTGAAAAAAAACAACAACCAAAAAACAAAAACTGAGCAGCAACCAAATGTGAGACCCAATATTTGACAACAGATTCAAAATCTTTGACCAAGAATCAATAATAACTAGAAAAGCACTCAGAGAGCGCAAAATTGGAATATGAAAGATGGAATATGAAAGAGGATCCCATTGTCCATCCCTGAGTCAAATTTCATGGGGTTTGGTCAATAATTAACCGAGATATTGAGAAACAAAATTTTTGGCCCCATTTACCACAATGTTAACTAAAATTTCAAAGTGATCCAGAATCCAGGATTTCTTCCGGATCACCCCCAAAATGAAATCAGTTCTTCCTCTTCACATTTCCAACAAATCCTGAAAATTTCATCAAAATCGGTCCATAACTTTTTGAGTTATGTTGCTAACAGACAAACAAACAAACAAACAAACAAACAGACAAACGCCGGCAAAAACATAACTTCCTTGGCGGAGGTAATCAGCTTCCACGCTCAATTTTTTATGAAGTCATGGTCTCTCAAACTTGCTTATAAATTAAGATTTCCGAAAAACTGAGCATGGCCCCAAAATTTCAACGGGCCATAACTCTGAAGGGATTGAGCTAAAATTTGAGACTCTTTCATTTGGTCATTTTAGAGACTTTCTGATTTTTTTTTTTTCCAGCCAAATCTGAGATGGCTCATAGGGGAGGGCGGCTGATTTCCTATGGACTGATCCCTCTTTTCACTCTTCCCTTAAGTCCTCCTGACTCTTCCCTCTGTTCCTCTACATGTATGATTATATTTACACATTTGGAACGAAGCATTTGGCAGAATATAGGAGCTTTAAAGTTAAAACCCTTTAGGCAGAGGAGAAAGACATCTGTGAAAAGGACACTATTGTAAAATGGAGGGGCCCCCGGGAGCCCCGCACACTTCTACCACACACAGGGGCCTCTGCGCTACTCCACACACGGACCGTACCCAGCCACAGGTTTGGAGGGGTGGCGCTCCTCGGCTCAAAGATGTCGCGTTTCTTGGCGGCCCCCGGGATCATGCCTATTCAAGGACACAGGGCCACTTTAAGACTTGTGGGGACCTCAGGGAAGATGCTGTTACGGGGGCCACTTTTTTGTTTGTAATATGTAACTTTTCAGCCTGAAACTTTCCGCAATATGACGTTAAACCTCTTTCTGTAAGGACCAGTTACTTAATGCTGCGATAAAAACTCACAATGGTCAAGTGAACCTTTCATTAAAACTAGATTATAAACCTACTTTTGAGACAAATTATTAAAAAAATAAATAAACAAATAAATTAGAAGGAGAATTTTCTCAAGGCAAAAATGAAGTTTTCAAAATGATGAACACCGCATACTTATAAACTTAAAAATGTTCAGTACTAATGTGAAAACAGACAATTTACAGTACACCTTTAGTCATTTAAAGGTGTACTGTGTAACTTTTTCAGGTGGAGGGTCTGTCACCTGGTCCATGAAGATACTGCCTTGGATGTCCCAGAGTGTGGCATTACATACTGTGGATCTGTGGAGAAGCAGCCCCACTCACAGTATTGTATTTTGTTTTTGTTTTTTTTAAGTGGAACTGCACATTACATCTACTTTTTTGTTTTACTAAACTAATGGTAATATATTTATTATTATTATTATTTATTGTTCATAGTCATTTCTGGCAACTTACTGTAAGTGCAAACTAGATTACATTTGCGTCTTTGTAGTCCAAAATGTTTAAATCTAAATTTGTGCTGCCTTCTGTGGCCACTGCAAATCCAAGTACTATGTAACATCACACAGGACAGCCCCGATTACACCCGTTTCAAATGTCTCTGCCTCCGTGAGGACAAGCGGGGCCAAGTACTTAGCGCAGCAATAAGAACTCTTGAAACTGAACTCACAATGTGGCCAAGTGAACCTTTCATTAAATGTGATTAAAACCTACTTTTGAGCCAAATGAAAATGATGAACACTGCACAGGTGTAAACTGTCTTCAACGTAAATATGTTTAAGAATGACTAATCTAAAAACAGACAATCCAGAACAGTTTTAAATGTGCACTGTGATGTTTTCAGCTGTTCAGCGTTTTGCCAGGAATGTCTCACAGTATGGCATTAAAGAAAGACCTATCGTGCTCGTGTCTGATATATATCATATTTTTCGGACTACGAGTCGCACTTTTTTCATGGTTTGGGTGTTTCCAGCGACTTATATATTAAAATTCTCACACTGAAGTCACGAGAGGTTCTAGTCTTGTGTGTGAGTATCTGCTGCTCCTGTTCCTCCTGTACCACTGTCACTTGGCTCTACTGCGCATGTCTCCTGCAGAAAGAGCCTCTGTCCTGTCTGTATCATGTCAGTCCATCGCACCGTTACTTCTGCACCACTGAGCAATTTTACCTTTAAGTGACTTCAGTGACACCGAAACCATCCTGTCGGGATTCAGAAAGGCTGGAATAATTCTAACTGGAACTGATGCCGAGTCTGACGACAGCGACACAGAAGAGGAAGTGTCGCTCTGTTTACCTCCGGAGGTCGTGGAGTTGCTCAGAAGTGACACCGAGGATGAAGAATTGAATGGGTTTAGTGACTTGGAGTGAGATGGAGAGTTTGTTAAACTTGTTCTGTTCTGTTGTTTATGTTATAGTTTATCTGAAGAACTGTTCATATGTGACGTTAACAGTCTGTTGTTCTCTCTTCTATTGTTTTTACTAGAACTTGACGTTAAAGATAAAATGTCGGTTCCTGGTCTCTGATTTAAAAGAAGAAATTTTCCCCTCTTCATTATGCATTTTTTGGCTGGTGCGACTTACAGTCCGAAAAATACGGTATCTTTGATCGTTATGTCATCATTATGAACATTTTTAATAGCAAAATTCACTGCCGACTTCCACGCTGGAAACCTACGGTGCCCAGTGGGAGCTGACGTCACCATAAACGTCATGACAACAAAGCCACTCATACTGTGGACCCCTCCGATGGATAACTGCACGTCACACTAAAATATGTATCAATCGAAAATCTAAAAATTGGGAAAATAGTGCAAAGCTTTGGGATGCCGGAGTGCTACCTGGACATACAAAAATGTACAGAATTGTCCTTTTGGTGCTCTTCGTGTTGGAGGGACCAGTCCTCAAACACAAAGTAGGAAAAAACTGAGGCACTCAAAAAAGTACAAAATAATTAAAATCCTTTAATACCAATGGTATTAAAGGCTTTATAAGTCCTCTATTACTTTGTTTTCTGATCCGTTTTAATGTTGTTTCCTCATCACAAACAGATTTGGAGCTGTGTTGTGTTTCTGTTCATTCACACATGTTTAACACACAAACCCTACAGATTTTGGCTCTGTTCCACCTTGTGATGTCACGTGGTAAAACAAGAAGTGCTCCACTGTGTTTTTAAACTCCACACACTCCCACTAGAAAAATGCTAATAATAAAACAAATAATGCAGGATTATTCAAACATGTGCGAATGAAAGAAAACTGCTCCGGGTCTGTTTTCGAGGAGGTAACAGCATTAAAACACGGCTTAAATCTCCTAGGATCCATTTTGTGTAATACAGGGCATCTGAAGCTGGGATCGAACCGCCAATCTTCCAGGCGGTGGGCAACCCCTGAACCCCCGAGCCGCCGCCGCCGCCCCCGGTGAGCTGCCTCGGTCCGCCCTCCCTCGCACTCCCTCTGAACCGGAGTGCCTGCTTATCTGCAAATTAATTCTTATTTTTAACTTGTCATTAAAAGGTGTTGAGGCTGTTCACTTCATTAGCACTCCTCCGAGACACAAACATTGGAGGAGCGAGCGGCATTAGCACGGCTCCGGGAACCCGGGGAAAACCTGATTATAAAACAGGCAATTATGAACAGATAGAGTGACAAAACAGGAAACTTCAAGTGTTCAAGAGCACGTTCAGACCTGACACAAGAAAATACTGTTGAGAGGAGGACGCCTGCACAATAGATAAGACGTAGTACCTGAAGAGAAAAGAATATAGATTTTGTAACTTTGCCTCACACAAGAATCCATATCTCAAGAAAATAAATATATGGCAACACAAAGGTCTCCGTTTTGTAGAAATATAGCGCATGTTTTGGATTAAACCAGAACTAAACCAGAACTAAACCAGAACTAAACCAACTAAACCAGGACTAAACCCAGGACTAAACCAGAACTAAACCAGGACTAAACCAAGACAAAAAAAACAGGACTAAACCAGGATTAAAATAGGACTAAATCAAGACTAAAACCAGGTCTAAAACCAGGACTAAACCAGGACTAAAACCAGGACTAAACCAGAACTAAACCAGAACTAAACCAGGACTAAACCAGGACTTAAACCAGGACTAAACCAGAACTAAACCAGGACTAAACCAAGACAAAAAAACAGGACTAAACCAGGACTAAAATCAGGACAATATCAAGTAATCCAATTATTAAGTCACATTAAAGGTTGTATGGAGGATTTTTTTTTTTTTTTTTTTTCAAATTGTCGATGAAAGTTCAAAATATAATTATAGAGATGCAGCAGCCTTGTAATTATGATGACCAAAAAAAAAAAAAAGAATGAAAATCCATCAACTGTGGATGTGATGGGGGCAGATAAACATCAGCCAATAGAAAACAACGCTACCTCTTTTTCTATTGGCTGTTGGGTTGTCAATCAAACTCCCTACGTTTCTAGCGTCACTGAGTTGCCGGCGCACTAGGATTATGTGGTTTACGTTTACCTCATGCACTGATGCTGTTTACTCAACCAACACAGCGGTTCTTAGCATCTTTTTCGAACTGTAGCTTCCTCTCACACAAAGTTTTGCACCAAGTTTGTTGTGACGGCAGACAAAAATTCACTACCAGTTCACCACAAAAGAAAGTCTGTTTTTGACATCGCTGAAAGAAGAAGAGAAGGGGAAGAGGAGCGAAGAGCGACAATTGAAAATGGACAAACAGTCGCTGCATTTCTCTTTCCTTGGAAAAATCTTCTATACAACCTTTAAGCAAAACAAATCGACGACATGAATGTGAATGCGGGTGGATCATTTAAGTTTGTTTTTTTAATTCCTCCGAGGACTCAAATATACATCGAGTAATAATGTGTTTAATCCAGCTTTGCGCACATTTGTTTACGTTTTACAGCAATTAAACTTAAAACCACGTGGCGCATTTGCATAAACTCTAAGCGAGGCTGCGCACTACAGTCGCCCTAATGCTCCGACAATCCAAAGTCGTACTAATTCGAACAGATTTTTGAGCGCCGTGTACCATGTAAAAACAGTTTAAGATCAGTAAGCACAACCAAAACAACAGTATTTTTCAGACTGTAGGTCACACTTTTTTTCATGGTTTGGGTGTTTCCTGCGACTTAATTCCAGTGTGACTTATATATTCAAATTTTCAGACTGACAGCCGAGAGAGGATCTAGGCTCGTGTATCAGTTTTCTGCGCATGTCTCCTGCAGAAAAAGCCTCTGTCCTGCTGCTAGTAAGGAAATATTCAGCTGAAAACGGTAATCGAGCAGCAAAAAGAAAGTGAGCGAGAAACTTGTGAGGGATTGGCGGAAAGCGGGAATGGTGAACACAGCTTCACGATAAACAGGAAGGTGGATCAAAAAAGCCTGGACTTCAGTGACACCGAGGAAGAAGAATTCAGTGGATTCAATGGATTTGGAGTGAGATGGAGAGTTTGGTAAACTGTTTATGCTATAGTTATCTGAACAACTTAATAACTTCTTTTAATAACTTGTTACATTAACATACCAGACGCCTATTCAGCCTGTTGTTTTATGTTCTATTGTTATTACTAGAACTTGCCTTTCAAGATGAAATGTTGGTTCCTGGTCTCTGATTTTATAAAATAAATTTCCCCAAAAAAGTGCGACTTATATGTGTTTTTTTCCTCTTCATTGCTCATTTTTTGGCTGGTGCAACTTATAGTCCGAAAAACACAGTAATACATGAGACGCACCGGATTATAAAGCACACTGCACATTTTTGAGAAAGTTAAAGGATTTTATGTGCACCTTACAGCCCGAAAAATACAGTACTGACTTTGGAAATCTGATGTCCTAATAAAATTCACAATTTGCAAGTAAGACAGGCAAGTGTGAGTCTGTCCCTGATTTTGCAAAGTAAAATGGACAAAAAAAGACAGATTTTATTCATGATTTCCCTTATTTGCTAAAAGTTTCATTTTTGTTATTGACGCTCTGAATCTCCCTTCCTTTTGCTCCCCGTGCCAAGTCACTCCCCGTTCAGAGGAAACACTCAGCGTGCATCCTGCTAATGAAACTACCGCACATCACATCAGGACCGTCTAGTTGCTGTGCACAGTTTTGTGTCCTGTTTTTGTTTGTTAATGATGAATTGTCATGTGAGCTAAATCAGGTCTTTATTATGATTAAACTGGGGGCAAACCAAGACTAAGGCTACGTTCAGACTGCAGGGCTTAACGCTCAATTCAGATTTTTTTGTGAAATCCGATGTTTTTGCGAGGTCGTTCACATTTCCAATTAAATGCGACTTGTATGTGACTCCAGTGTGAACATTAAACGGCCCAAAAGTGTCCCGCATGTGCACTGGAGACACGACGACGTCAACCGCAGCGAGCGTCTCTGTGTTTACGGAAGTTGTCCAAACATGGACGCGAGCATCGAGCACCTGGAGATTTTAAAGTTCCTCTCGTACCGGAGCCAGAACATGAACAACTTACTTGTTTTAAGGAGGAGATTGAGAAGGAGAAGGACGAGGTTTTTGGCCGTGGTGTTTTGTGGGGCAGCGACGTCCGTTGAAAGGAACGTGTGGATGTGGAGACGTAGCCAAGAGTGGTGAGTGGTGATGTGCTTCGCTTCAGTGACACAGAGTTCATTAACAATTTTCACCTACTTCAGCGCAGAATAGTGACGTTTGTGTCTTGTTGATAACGTGTAGGTGGATGAATGCGCTTTGACCGTTCAGACTGAAGTCGCATGTCAAAAGATCAGATATGTATCAGTTTCAGGAGCACATATCCAAGTGTCCTGGGTCACATTTGAAAAAATCGGATCTGTGTGGTTCAGACTGACATTAAAAGATCAGATACAGGTCACATAGAGGCCAAAAAATCTTATTTGGGTCACTTCAGGCTGCAGTCTGAACGCAGCCTAAGTGTTAATGTGGTTTGTTTAGACATGATACACATTTTGTATGATGAATCTTGCCTATAATGAGATTATAGAACAGTACTGAATAGTGTTGGCTTGCCAGGCTGGTAACACAGTAATACACAGTAGTACACACTCGTACACAGCAGTACACAGTAGTACACAGTGGAGCAGTGTGCAGTGAGAGTTGAGACTGACCCACTGAGCCCTTGGCAGCGATGGCCACAGTCTCCAGCAGCACCTGCACGATGCCCGCTCTGACCCGGGCCGTGTCCTTCTGGTGGGTGTCCAGGTGACTCAGGACCTGCTGGATCACATGGTGCGAGTGCTGGGCCTGTACACACACCAGACAGACCAGACACACACACACACACACACACACAGACACATACACAAAGTCAGAGGGAGAAAGAGACTGGACGTTTAGTTAAATTGTGCAAATTTAAGTCAAAACTTGTGAAATGTGCAGACTTGTAAAGAAACAACACTGTTTCATATTTAATACAGACACTGATGAAATTTCTGCCTGGAAAGTGTCAATTTCATCAGTTCATTCTAATCCACTTATTTAAACAGTGCTGGAGGGAGTCTGAGCCTGGAGTGAGGCCTTCACAGAGATGTGTCATTGAATATATTAAAGAAATGTTTTTATTCAGAACCTGTTCCTTTGCATTTCTGTACGGCTCAGACCTCAGACTAGATATATTTACAGCTCTCATAAATGTAGAACTGTTTTGAAAATGATCATTTTAAAAACCTGTTTTGTCCCGACTCTCAAGAATCACCATTACATATTATAAATCGATATAGTAATTATCATAAAACACGCCACGGAGACAAGGTGTTTTGCCCAAGGACACAACAGTACTATGCACTAGTCTGAGCTGGAATCACTGTGCGAGACTGTGGTACTCAGTGTTGGGAAGTACAGAGAACATGTATTCTGAGTAACTGTATTTCGGTACAGTGACTTTTTCATCAAAGAAATATACGGCTGAACTTGATCACACGGTTTCAGCTTCAAACTGCTCAGAATCAGTGAGAAAAACAGAAAACTCTGCTCTTGTGGTGAGGAGTGTGTGATTTTTGCTTCTGTGATCAGTGATAAATAAATGCAGAACAAACAGTGAAACAAACATGAAGCTGTTTTTAATTCTACGTTGCATGTTTACACTAGAATTTAAATTCAACTCAATTTAAAAGTATTCAGAACACAGTACTCTGTTTGGACCATGTACCAGAATATGTTAAATAATAAAGTATAATTCAGGTATTCAGTATTCTGTAAATAAATACATCATTTTCTTCATATTCTTCATAATGCATATTCTTCCCATCCTCGGTGGCACATGATGTAATACCTGTATGTAGTACATGATGTAGTAGTTTTATGTAGTACATAATGTAGTACCTGTTGGTAGTACATGATGTAGTACCTGTTGGTAGTACATGATGTAGTACCTGTTGGTTACTTATTTAATGAGACAGGGACAGTGCACCATCTACATGAACGTTAACAGGAGAGATGTTTGTACATCAGGTTGTAGCACCAGTGGCTCATTTCCACCTGTCGTCCCAGGGCAGGATAATTGATTGTATTTAATTGACCTTAGTGATCAGCTATTAGCTGTTCTTCCTGGAGACCTGTGTACATGTTTTGGATACAGGTACTACATGATTTAGTACTTGTATGTAGTACATGATGTAATACCTGTATGTAGTACATGAGGTATTAGTTGCGTGTAGTACATGAGGTAGTACTTGTATGTAGTACATTATGTAATACCTGTATGTAGTACATGAGGTATTAGTTGCGTGTAGTACATGAGGTAGTACTTGTATGTAGTGGATGATGTAGTACCTGTATGTAGTACATGAGGTAGTACTTTTATGTAGTACATTATGTAATACCTGTATGTAGTACATGAGGTAGTAGTTGCGTGTAGTACATGAGGTAGTACTTGTATGTAGTGGATGATGTAGTACCTGTATGTAGTACATGAGGTAGTAGTTGCGTGTAGTACATGAGGTAGTACTTGTATGTAGTGGATGATGTAGTACCTGTATGTAGTACATGAGGTAGTACTTTTATGTAGTACATTATGTAATACATGTATGTAGTACATGAGGTAGTAGTTGCGTGTAGTACATGAGGTAGTACTTGTATGTAGTAGATGATGTAGTACCTGTATGTAGTACATGAGGTAGTACTTGTATGTAGTGGATGATGTAGTACCTGTATAGAGTACATGAGGTAGTACTTGTATGTAGTGGATGATGTATGATGTAGTGGATGATGTAGTACCTGTATAGAGTACATGAGGTAGTAGTTGCGTGTAGTACATGAGGTAGTACTTGTATGTAGTGGATGATGTAGTACCTGTATAGAGTACATGAGGTAGTACTTGTATGTAGTGGATGATGTAGTACCTGTATAGAGTACATGAGGTAGTAGTTGCGTGTAGTACATGAGGTAGTACTTGTATGTAGTGGATGATGTAGTACCTGTATGTAGTACATGAGGTAGTAGTTGCGTGTAGTACATGAGGTAGTACTTGTATGTAGTGGATGATGTAGTAGTACCTGTATAGAGTACATGAGGTAGTACTTGTATGTAGTGGATGATGTAGTGGATGATGTAGTACCTGTATAGAGTACATGAGGTAGTACTTGTATGTAGTGGATGATGTAGTACCTGTATAGAGTACATGAGGTAGTACTTGTATGTAGTGGATGATGTAGTACCTGTATAGAGTACATGATGATCCTGAAGCAGGACACTGCAAACTCATTGGGGTCCCACAGGTGATGATTGTCCAAGTGTCTGAGGACACAAAACAAAGAGAAAATACAATTTTTGTTTTTAAATGTTGTAATCATTATTTATTTTTGTAATTGTTTTCCAACTGAAATCTCTGCGAAACACTGGGCTGTATTACACATATGTTCAAACATGTGGCACTGTTTAGTCTTTAATGTGCCACTCAACACTTTGTTTACACCAAGTACAACCAAAGAAAGAATTAGCCTTTCCAAGAACCACCAGAACTACTCCAGGTCTAATCTCAGGCTAAAGCAGGTCTAAAACTGGACTACGCCGTTTCCACTGTAGTCACTGTTCCACCAATCACAGCCTGTTACTTTTACCCCTCACCACTCAGGACATTCACATGAACACTCTTCCTCACACTGGAACAGTTTCAAGATCCACTCCTCTCCCCTCTTCTCCCTCAGCCTCCTCAGCCTCTCCATCTTCTTCCCCGCTTCACCATCCCCCGGTGTCGAGCCCCACGAGAACCATCCCCCTCACACATTCACACATTCGTCCTCCCCTCTCTCATTATGTGCTGCTGCTCGCGTCACAGCCTGATCTCCCGTTAACCCCACAGACTATTTTTAGACCTGCCACTGCCTTTGCCCGCACCAGCACCCACCTCCACGAGACAGGAACCAAACCAGCACCCACCTCCACGAGACAGGAACCAAACCAGCACCCACCTCCACGAGACAGGAACCAAACCAGCACCCACCTCCACGAGACAGGAACCAAACCACAGAGACAGGACCAAACCATCCTCCACGAGACAGGAACCAAACCAGCACCCACCTCCACGAGACAGGAACCCAAACCAGCACCCACCTCCACGAGACAGGAACCAAACCAGCACCCACCTCCACGAGACAGGAACCAAACCAGCACCCACCTCCACGAGACAGGAACCAAGAACCCAAACCACACCCATCCTCCACGAGACAGGAACCAAACCAGCACCACCTCCACAGACCCAAACGAGACAGGAACCAAACCAGCACCCACCTCCACGAGACAAGAACCAAACCAGCACCCACCTCCACGAGACAGGAACCAAACCACACCCAGAGACAAGTCCACGATCTCCACAGACAAGAGAAAGGAACCAAAACCAAGGAATCTACACCAAGAGAGAGGAACCAAACCAAGCCAAGGAGTCTACACCAGGAGAGATGAACCAAACCAAGAAGTCTACATCCAGAGAGGAACCAAACTAAGGCATCTAAACCGGGAGAGAGGAACTAAACCAAGGAGTCTAAACCCTGGAAATAAGAACCAAACTGAGGAGTCTACACCAGGAGACAGGAACCAAACCAAGGAGTCTATGCCAAGACAGAGGAAGCAATCCAAGGAGTCTACATCCAGAGAGGAACCAAACCAAGAAGTCTACACCAGTAGACAGGAACAAAACCAAACCAAAGAGTCTACATGAAGACAGAGGAACCAAAGCAGGGAGTTTACACCAGGAGAGAGGAACCAAACCAAGGAACCAAACTAAGCAGTCTACACCAGGAGAGAGGAACCAAACCAAACCAAAGATTCTACACCATGAGAGAGGAACCAAATCAGGGACTCCACATCCAAAGAGAGGACCCATTCTGCTTTTATTTATTGCAGCACATGTTTCAAAATAAAAATAACACACAGACACACACTTTACAGACTTGTCAAAGCCTCTCAAAGCACTGCGCTGTAGTCATTTCAATCACTCCACACTCAGAGAAGGTAAATTACTATTGTAGTCATAGCTGTCCTGGGGCAGATTGGTGAGTGTGAGTGAGGCTGTCAATCTCCACTCCGTCTCCATCAGCCCCTCCAAGAAACACTACTAAGCAAAGTCCCAAAAACAGAACAAAAAACAAGTTCCAGGACCACTGCCCAAACCCCTGACCCACTTGCACATTTTTAAAGATTTCACAGAATCATTATCACGAAACATAACTTAGTTTTAAAGTATTGCATCCTTTTATCATATTATGCGCCTGTAGTTAATATGAAATGTAAAAATAAACTTTGCACTGTTGATCTGACACGTGGGGCCACTCTTTGAGCCAGTGTGACGCGGCGGTTGTGTCAGCAGGTGTCCAGTAGGAGGCGCTGCAGCTCTACACACACACACACACACACACCGGAGAGTCTGTGTGATCGGGCGAAGAGTGCTCCCGGCTCAGAACTGTAGTTTTAAATAAGGATGACTGTAACATTTCACACTGAGGCCATTATGAGCTCTGAGTCAGGCCCTCAGAAGTGTAGAGCCGTCATCTCCTCAAAGCTTTAAACGCTCACTTTTATACAGCACCACTCCACCTGCACCGGCCTCCTCATGCCAGCGTCAACTACAGGACACATTTCGAGGACTTTTCACATTTCAGTTGACAGGGGATTTTGTGCTAAATTGTTAATTACTATAGCAACTGTTTTCATTTTTCATTATTAGGAAAGTCATACATGGACCACGGATACATGATGAGAAACAAGGACTTTTCTTGTGTTAGATCTGGTTCAGACTTGGTTTAAAAGTGGTTTAGACTATGTTGAGACCCAGTTTAGACCTTGTTTAGTCCTTGTTCAGACCCACTCAAGGCAACACTCAACCTACTTCCAGTTTCTCTGTGAAAATGTGTCTTTATTGTCACTTTGCTTGATGGCCTTTATTGTATTTTATTGCATTTTAATTTAATACAATTTTTATTGCATTTTAATTTAAAAACATTTTATTGCATTTTAATGCAATACAAATTTATTGCATTTAAATTAAATTTAATTAATTAATTAATTTGTTTATTTATTTTATTTTAGTTTTATTTAGTTTAGTTAAATTTCATTATTATTATTATTGTTATTATTAATCTATTATTATTATTATTATTATTATTATTATTTAATTCTATTAATTTTTTATTGTATTTTTTATTTTATTTAATTTTAGTTTAGTTTAATTTTATTTAGTTTAATTTTATTATTATTATTAATTCTATTAATTATATTTTATTTTAATTAATTTTAATTTAATTTAATTTATTTTTTATTTTATTTTATTATTTTATTATTATCATCTTAAATTATTTCCCCCCCTTTTTTTGGTTGGTCTGATGATTTATTCTGTTCTAGAATTCTAATCATTTGTGTATGTAAATGTGATCTACAAAACTAAAACGTTCTAATAAAAATACAGTTTTAAAATAAATAAAAATACATAAATTTGCCTTGCCTCAAGTGGTGGAGACCTGGAGTGGTTTAGACCTTGTTTAGCCCCAGTTTAGCCCCAGTTTAGATCTTGTTTAGTTCTTGTTCAATCCCAGCCAAAGCGACACTCAACCTACTTCAGGTTTCTACGTCAAAAGTTTGAGTGACAATGTCTTCGTTCGCCTAAAAGCAGGTTCTTCATTTTCAAGTTAAAGTTAAAACTAACAAACTGGAGTCTGACTTCATGCCGTGTTAATGGGCTTTAAATGCCAGTGTGTTTGGGCGGGCGCACTCCCCCGAGGATCCACAAGTCCATTTTAAACACAGCCGAGCACAATTAACAGGATTAGCATGGAGCCCGTCCCTGCTCAAGCTACAGCACTGCAGAGGACACGGCAAAGTCAAAGAGAGACGACTAAACAAGAGGACGGGACGAGGACTTTAGGGCTGGTGTGGTCCTAGACCTGGTTTAGTCCTAGTCTAGACCTGTTTAGACTGAGTTTTGTCTGTGTGGAGAGGCAGAAGCTGTGTACACTTGATAATTATTGACTTTGCTTCATGATACCCCCAGGACTAAGCCAGGACTAAGTCTGGACTAAGTTGGGACTGCACCTGGTCCAGCTGCGAGCCCTGTGTCAGAGCGGTTTTGTCGAGTGTGGCGGTGCGTTGTGGCATTGTGGTCACCGTGTTTGAAGCTGCATGAAGGGTGGAGCCCGAGGGAAAGATTAATGCTTCCCAAGAGCTCCTTCAGATTTTTCACGGGACATTTTATCACAAACTGCGCAAAGTGTTGAAAAGGACGGCACCACGGAATCATAAAGAAGATTTACAGCTCCATGTGCAGTCTGAGGCTACGTTTATATGATGACGGTCTGAACAGAAGACGCAAAAGTGGCGGCGCGTCTTCACTTTTTATTCCGCGGGAGGAAATCTGCGAGCATACGGTGACGCAAAAATGTGTGGAAATCGATTGGTTATGTTAGTAGTTAAAGGGCCCGTCTCATGCAAAACTAGAAAAGCACTCAGAGAGCGCAGACCTCCGCCAAGGACTACAGTCCCCCTCATATTAATTGTGTTTTCCATAAATATTTGTCTCGTATCTTTCAATTTGGAATATGAAAGAGGATCCCATTGTCCATCCCTGAGTCAAATTTCATGGGGTTTGGTCAATAATTAACCGAGATATTGAGAAACAAAATTTTTGGCCCCATTTACCACAATGTTAACTAAAATTTCAAAGTGATCCAGAATCCAGGATTTCTTCCGGATCACCCCCAAAATGAAATCATTTCTTCCTTTTCACATTTCCAACAAATCCTGAAAATTTCATCAAAATCGGTCCATAACTTTTTGAGTTATGTTGCTAACAGACAAACAAACAAACAAACAAACAACAAACAAACAAACAAACAAACAAACAAACAAACAGACAAACAAACAAACAAACAAACAGACAAACGCCGGCAAAAACATAACCTCCTTGGCGGAGGTAATAACTCTTTTCACATTGTATCTTCTGCACATAAACAAGCACAATTTGGGTTTTGGAAATCCATTACACAGTAGTTATGAAATCTTACTGATTTTTTGGAGACAGTCACAGACGAGGAACTATGAAAGTCCAACTATTGCTCATCCCCCCGCTCGTCCTGAGAAAGCACAGGCTCCGCCCTCCAAACGTGACGTAGGTTCTGAGTGAGCCGCCCTTCCTCCGCCATCTCAGGGAGGGAGGGGGAGACAGACGTGCACCCTGATAGTGGCAGGAATAAACTTTTATTCATCATGGAGATACAGCGCGTTCAGCCGCATGTGTTGGACCCGGAATCGGACGAGGACTTTAAGGAGCACGAAGCTCAAGCACCGCGTCCACATCAGCGGAACATTACTGATTGGTAAAGTATTAATAAACACTAGCAGATAAACTTATTATATCGTGTAAACTGCAGTGTAGAACAATGTCGCTTTTGTTTAGGTGTTCATGTGGGAACTGTCAGACGATGCGCAGTGGAGGTGGGGTGGAGGCGGTGGAGCGGTGACGGGGTCGGGTGTGAAGCGCTTCTGCTACGTCAAACTCGTCATAGGTGTATCTGCCATGTCATCGTTGTAGCAGCTTTAGTTCGTTGTCACGTGGGAGGGTGGCAGAAATACGCTGCAATTTGTTAAAAAAACACAGAATCAATCTAAAAACCACTTCGGTGACATTTACAAGGCCCACACATCACTCTTAGAAGGTAGAAAGCTCTGAAAAGTTGATTTTGCACGAGATGGGCCCTTTAAAGGAACAAGGGCATCTTTGGACATACAGAAGTTTTCACGCCACACATTTTCATCACCTCCTCCATCGACTGGTTCTCCAGGTCTCGTCCAGATCCGTCTGACTCGCCTGCGACGAACTGGTGCATCCAGAATTTGACAGAGGTGATTGCAGATCCTTTTCTGTTCACTAATAGTATCTCTGCAGATTCTGTACATTTGTTGCCAGAGCAGCTTGAAGGTCCCACACATGTTTGTTTCTGTGTCCTGTATGTTTGTGACGTAAACTCGTACGCGACGTGAGCAGATCTGACCAGAGTTTTGCGTCTTGGGCAGTGTAGACGGAAACACTACGATGGAGAGTATTCAACTTTTCCACTCTAGAGGGTGGTTTGAGATTTTTGTGTTTTTAAGCCCCAAAAACGCCGTCACCGTCTAAACAAAAGGCACTCCTATAAAATATTTTGTCGTTTTTACCCGGAAGCGTTCTCGTGTAAACAGACCGGAGACCGAGGTGAGGGCTAAACTTAACGAAACCAGGAGTAAATGGGAAATAAAACCGGACTAAATTGGAACTGAACAAGGACTAAAGGAGGACTGAACCAGGTCTTAATGAGGATTAAAAAAAATTTGGCTTAAACGACCACAGCAGGACTAAACCAGGACTAAAATAGGCTCTATTCACACTTGTGTCACAAACTAGGAAGACACTGGACTCGCCGACCGACTGTGATCAAACCCATTGAAGTAAACCTGATCAGCGGTAAAATGAAGACTGCTGTTTGTAATCATCTTGAATTTGGCGCCTCTTCTCTTCTAATCGCTTGTACCCAGTGCGCTCGGAGTTGTGCGTAAGTTGGGAAATGATGAAAACTGAAGTATGGTTGGAATTGTTGATTAGACAAACATAACGGAACACTACAATGACATGGAGATGAAGAAAACTCGGACATTTTCTAGTTTCTCCTATATTTTGTCAGACTTACTACTGCTGGAATTTGCCATCGCATCTTTCCAAACGTCTTCTTTGTGACGTAAGCCCGAATAGAGGACTAAACCAGGACTAAAACAGGACCAAATCGGGGCTCAATACCCCAAGCCCCAGGCCCAGTTTACGTGCAGATACTGTGTCCTGTCACTCACACGAGGACGGGCCGCACGGCGTTGTTCATGTTCCCGTAAGCAGCTCTCCCCAGCAGTTCTCTGAAGCAGCTCTCAGCCAGCGCCCCGGGGTTCTCCTCCAGCTCAGGGCCTCCTGCAGGGGCCGAGGGGGACGAGGGGTGGCCCGGCCTGCAAATACACACACACACACACACACACACACACAGGAGTTTAAAGGGACTATTTGATGGAGATTTCTGATTTATGTCTTTATAATATTGTTTCCTCATCACAAACAGACTGTACCTGGAGCTGTGTTTTGTTTCCTTCGCACAGGTTTAACGCACAAATGTAAACAGACACCACCTGCTCGCCTCCATGAACATTTTTTCCCTGTAATTTTCCACAGTACGGCATTAAACGTAAATATATTCAAGACCAGCAGACCCACCAGTGCGAGTGGAGATGCCAAGGCAGAGGTCAGATTTGTGGGGGGAGATATTTTTGAGTACTCTTACAGACGCTTTTTTTTAAATTATTAAATAAATGAAAGATTGGAGAACTGTATTGGAAAATGTAGAAATCTTATCATCCAAACAAAGCCTAATGTAAAATGTAAATTTTTTTATACACGTTTGCAGATGTCACTTGCTTGATGGCCTCATTTTATTTTATTTTATTTATTTATTTTTTTTACTTTATTTATTATATTTTTTAATTAAATTTTTTATTAAATTTAAATTTTTAATTTTATTTAATTTTTCATTTTATTTTAGTTTAATTTAGTTAAATTTTATATTTTATATTTTTTATTTTCTATTTTATTATTTATTTACTTATTTATTTATTTATTTATTTGTATTTTATTATTATCATCTTAAATAATTAATTACCCCCCCTTTTATTTTGGTTGGTCTGACAATTTATTCTGTTCTACAATACTAATAATTTGTGTATGTAAAAATGTGATACATACAAAACTAAAACACATTAATGAAAGATAGATGCATTAATGCCATACTGTGGGACATTGCAGGCAGTGCAATGGCATATCCATGTAGAAATCCCTGGGCTGCACCAGAAAATGTAAAAGTGTTCCTTCAGGATTTGATTCTTGCACTAATTCACATTTGAGTCTTAAATGTTCCTGGATGGGTTTCAAAAGTGCATTTTAAAAACAGATTCATGGTTATACTGTGGAAAGATATTTATGAGGAAAATAAAATACAGCTGGATTTTCTCCCAGCATGAGTCCCGTGAACATGGAACACGAGGTTCTGAATCCCTGAGTGATGTGTTTGTGGACGGCTCAGTGGCTCAGGTATTTACATGACATTAAACCAGGGCTCTGTGGGTTTGTGCGCAGGATGTGAGGCAGCTCCAACGTTCACCATGTCTTAAAAGTCTGTCTTTACACGCAATTAACTCTAAAGTAATCAGCTTTTGTTTTTAACCTGCTTCAATGTCAGTGTCAAATTCAATATTGCAAAGTATAAGGCCTTAAAATGAAAACACAGACGTGATCATTATGTGGGAATGAACTGCAAATGTTTCATGATCATTTTAACGATCCTGGGCGAATTTCGTTTTGATTTCCCCCCATCAACCCAAAACATGCACAACAGGGAAAATCCCCCACAGTCCTCCAGACCAAGACCAGCTCCAGACCAGGAGATGTGTCCCCCCCGACCCCTCACCTGTCCATGTCCTCACTGTCCTGCATGTTGAAGAGCATGGACGGGATGAGTTTGTCCATGTGTTGAGGTTCCCAGATGATGGCCTGCAGCTCGTCGTTCACCGTCTTTCGCACGACTCCCTGGAGACCCTTGATCCCGGCCACTCGGATCCTGCACACACAAACACAAAAACAAACACACACATGTTAAGTCCATATGGAAATTGTTGTGACAGGCCTAATGTTAATTGATACTTTGCAGAGACATCACTATGGGGGTGTTCTACGTGTGAACGTATGATGAGATGTTCAGCAATTACCAAGGTTACACAATGCACACATTAGTAAAAACTGCCCAAAAATAATAATGCATCAGTTTTATATGGCACTTTTTTGGACACTCAAAGACACTTTACAGTTCATTATTCAGTCACTCAACACTCAGTGGTGGTAAACTACTACTGTAGCCACAGCTGCCCTGAGGCAGACTGATGGAAGCGAGGCTGCCAATCTACGTCATTGGCCCCTTCGACCACCACCATCACTCACACACACACCACTTTCATACTAGGCAATGAGGGTGAAGTGACTTGCCTAAGGACACAACAACAGTTTTTACAACTGGCGCCCCCCTGTGGCTCCTGGAATTCACAGTGTCTCTCATCCAAGTACTAACCAGGCCCAGCCTGCTGAGCTTCTGACGGGATCAGGCTTTAACAAGCCGGTATGGCCACAAAAAGTTTTAAATAGTCTGAAAACTGAAGAAGAAATACACACTGGATTTAAATGCCGATTGTTTAGAAGCCAGAAGAACCAAGAGTTGATAAGCTCTGCCGATATTTTTGGGTCAATATGTAGAACCTGATTTATGCACAGTATTTTTCGGACTATATGTCGCACCAGCCAAAAAATGCATAATGAAGAAGAAAAAACATATGCAAGTCGCATCAGACTATAAGTTGAACTTTTTTGGGGAAATCTATTTCATAAAATGTTCTATTGTTCTAGTAATAACAATAGAAGAGAGAACAACAGACTGTTAAAGTCACATATGAACAGTTCTTCAGATAAACTATAACATAAACAACAGAACAGAACAAGTTTAACAAACTCTCCATCTCACTCCAAATCACTAAATCCATTCAATTCTTCATCCTCGGTGTCACTTCTGAACAACTCCAACCTCCTCCGGAGGTGAACAAAGCGCCGCTTCCTCTTCTGTGTCGCTGTCGTCAGACTCAGCATCAGTTCCAGTTAGAATTATTCGGGTCTTTCTGAATCCCGACAGGATGGTTTCGGTGTCACTGAAGTCCAGACTTTGTCCATCCATCCAGTGACTTCAGGAAAGTTTCATGGTGCATCCTCCCGGTGTCACAAGTTTCTCTCTCACTCCAAACTTTCTTTCTGCTGCTCGATTATCGTTTTCAGCTGCAGATTTCACGACTTGCAGTTTGTGATCTGCAAAATTAGATTTTTCTTTTTGGGGGCATTTGTGTTCAGTCTTCTCAGGCTTTGTCTATATAAGTTTGTTTACATTTTAAATTGTTCAGTGGTGCAGAAGTAATGGTGCGATCAACTGACATGATACAGACAGAACAGAGGCTCTTTCTGCAGGAGACATGCGCAGTAGAGCCAAGTGACAGTGGTGCAGGAGGAACAGGAGCAGCAGTAGTGAAAATGTTAATACAGAAGTCGCACCGGAGTTGTAGGACTACTCAAACCATGAAAAAAAGTGCGACTCATAGTCTGAAAAATACAGTATTTGATGTAAAATTTTTGTTTATTTTAGTTTATTTTTGGAACTGTAATGATTTAAGTCACAAACATGTAAATCTTTTTTGTCCAGTCTAGATGTAAAGACTTGGAAAAAAATCTTGTGAGATCACGTTTCTCATGTGTGCATGATCTTTGTCACGTGACCTTGTCCCATCCCTACTAAAAAATAAAAGTAATACTGTGATGTAAAAAGGTGGTGTGTTACAGTGAATCCCCCACAGAAGTGTAATCGCCTCTTTAATCCGTCGTGAGTCAGAGCGTAGATGAGCTCCATCGTGTAACCGACGTGTGTAATGAGGGATATGACTGTTGCTGTTTCTGCTGCTCGCCTCGCCGCACGCCGAGTCATCCGCGTTACTGATCATACGGAGTTACGTGCGAGCCCCCGCCGAGAGCGCATCAAAGGCGACGGCGGCGGCAGCGGTGCTCAGGTGAGGGGAGGGGGGCTGCTCAGGTGAGGAGGAGGAGGAGGAGGAGAAAATCTGCTCCCGCTCCATTTGATCGGCGCTTCACATTCGCGGCGGCAGAGCGAGGCCTCCCGTCGGGCTCCGCGGGGACGCAGCGCATTAAATATGGATCGGGACAGACGTGTTTAAAGAGACGGCAGCCGGAGGGAGACGCGCGGACCCCCCGACGCGCCCGCGGAACACGCTATCATCAGAGCCCCGCACGCACAGGTGGAGAGGGCGATACCGGAGGGAAGGAGGAGGAGGAGAGGACGGAGGAACAGGGACCGGAGATGTATCGGTTCTAGCATCGTACAGGCCGATATCGATACTCTGTGCTGATATTTTTACACTGCCTCATTCTCTGTCTGCCCTTTCTGGACAGAGTCAGAGTCAAAATGGAAATAGAAGAGTGTAGAGCCTGTAATGATAATAATGGATTTTGCTGGACGATTAATTGACCAAGAATTTATTGTGATAAACGATAATATTGATATTTTGAGACCATTTTCAGCTAATACAGTGACGATGGAATAAAAATGCAAATACATCCTTTCCAAGATCAATAAACTTGACTTTCTGAAGAACATTTAACAAAGGAACTGCAAGACTAAAATAGACTTTTAAAAAAATGGATTATTGTGTCTCTGTAACAAAATTGCCTTTAAAAGTTATTTTGTTCATTGACTTACATAAGAATATTGTGTTTCCTCTCTCTGTGGCTGCTGTTGCCTCGGCATTTGTGTCATGTTCATGTTAAACAGGATCCTAGTTTGCTATTTTGTCGTGGGCCAAACTAAATATTTATTGAAAAAATTCAACAACATCTGCATGTTTTCTTTTCTTTCGAGATATGTAATGTTAAACCTTTTCTTATTAAAATAAATGTTTAATAATAGTTTTGCTTAAACACTGAATCCAGAACAAGCAAAATATAAAACAAAAACAGCATTTTAAATAAATAATGTCTCTATAGTCTATTTGTAGCCGATGGGCAGCTCTAAAACATTTTTGATATGATCTCACGGGCCAAATATAATCGTATTGTGGGCCAAATTTGGTCTGAGTTATACATGTCTGACACAGACCCTGGCTCATCACTCCAATTTTTTTTTTTATACAGGGATCATTATGAGCTCTACTGCACATGTCTCCTGTAGAAAGAGACGCTGTCCTGTCTGGTATCGTGTCAGTGTCCTGTGGGATTTCAGCAGATTTCAGGCTCTCCTGGGAGTGGGGCTAGTTGTGTCACTCAGGTATGCGTTTATGTAGGCTGCTGGGGATTAAGTCATTTCTTCTCGTCGTTGCATTTGACGCACGTGTGTGGCCGTACATGTGGCCGTTGAGATGTATCCCTCTCACTCTGGTTAATATAGCATCCTGACTTGTTTTGTCACACAGCGATGAACTGTTTTGGTGCTCTGACAGCGGCGCTTTCTGCACTCCGGCTGCACGCGCATCCGCTGTGTTGGAAAACAAATAATCCGTCTATACCAGGGGTCTCAGACTCGTGGCCCGGGGGCCAACTGCGGCCCTCGGAAGGATTTTTTGCGGCCCTCCACTTAATTCCAAAGAATAATGTCAGTGCAGCAAACGGTAGATGTAAGCACAATCCCCCCCCACCACGGGCTGCACTGACAGATGAAGCTGCAATCAGTGCCCATGCAGATTCACAACAACAGATTATTAACGCAGCTTACATCCCAAAACTCAACTTACAGCAGTTGTGAAGCAACGAGCCTAAGTGGATCTGTTCATACGCGTGCACATATGGAGCTTTTTTTTTTTTCGTGCAACCGCTATTTATCGAATACTCAATGCGGCCCAGCCTCACTCAGACTTTATCTAATGTGGCCCCCAGGTCATTTGAGTTTGAGACCCCTGGTCTATATCATTGTTTCCCAAAGACTGGGTCGCAGAAGATTGTTTTTGGATTGTCTTGTCACAATCTGCATGTAATCACTATGTAAGTATACAGTTCTGAGACATGTAGAAATGTTAAGACATGTTTTGTAAAATTTCTCATCTTTTTTTAAAATTATTTTATTGACAAGTTTTGTTCCAATATTGCTGGTCCAATTGAACGTTGAAAAGAAAAAGAAATGGGCTTCATTTAATGTCCAAATAGTTGACTTATGGATCCTTTTATTGCTGATTCAGTGTTTTTCATTTTTTAAAACTTGAGTAAAACTTATTGTTCAGAGACACGATCACTCAGTCAACAATAAAATATCCTCATTAATGTTCAATAATGGTCAAATCCACTTTTATTTTGTGATTTACGAATAATGTCTGTTGACTTGGGTCACGAAGGTTTGTGACTTTTAAAATACGGGTCCCCAGAAAAAAAGTTTGGGAAACACTGGTCGTCTACATCTCTGCAGACGCGTTCGTTCAAGCGTCATTATGTAGAGAGACGAGGAAAACAAATAAGCATGCAAATAGAAATTATCGCAGCTGGAAACGTTATCAAACTCATTAAAGTTATAGTACAATTAACCGATTTACTGATTTTAGTTCAAGGCCGAGCAGGACGTTATATGGCAGTATGCAATAAAAATACATAAGTAAAATCCAAATATATTTAGTTATTAATTTTACAAAAGTGAAAAGTTCATTTGGGACCATCATTTTAGCTTTGTGGGCCTCATTAAGCATTTTAAAAGTTCAATATCAGCATTTGCATTTTCCGTTATTGGCCACGTCCCTAATGATCACGCCGTCCTTCAGATTCTAATTTAGTTTCAGCTGAGTTTTCTGATAAAGTGACATTTAGATGAGTTTTGTTCTGGTTTCAGGCCTGCATCTCTGTAATAGCTGCGTCACAGGAAACTAAAAAACTAAAACAAAAAAATGTTTAAAGGTCGTCAGAAATTAAAGGTGCAATAGGAAACGCGGAGAGGTTGGTGCTTTTCCGGGGATGTTCAATAGTCTGGCATTAAACTGACTCCTGCAGTATTTGGAGAAAAACAGAGTCTAGATTCTATCCGCAGGTTGTCCTCACGAAGACCCACACCCACACTGCACCAAGGTCAGAGAGGCGGGGTGCACCGGGTTTAACTTTTTCCCCCATGAAGACGACACCTGACGACCGCCCTCGTTTCCTTAATGACGTGTTTTGACTCCTCCGCTGTTTCACTAAAGACCTGATTTGACGGTTCCTGTTTTTCACATGTAAACTAGGCTGACCAATAGTATTCAAGGATATGTTTTCGCCCGATTTTTGCAGAAGTTAATCGAAGTAGTGACGATTGTAGCTTCGGGAAAAACACAACACGAAACACGAGCAGCGGAAAGACTGTGGTGCACAGTTTTTTTTTTAAAATGAGGAGTGGGAGTATTTTATGCATAAGTTTCGAGAAAGTGACTTTTATAGATTTCAAAGTGATGATGAAGGACTTTCGGAGAGTGAAACGTACGAAGGTGAGAATGCCGGTGATACGTCTGTGTGGAGTCCTGTGATATCTAAACAAACTATTGGGGACTCTATACTCGATTATGGACAAAAATTAGGGCTGTGCAAAAATATCTAAATACCGATATATCCCGGTCTGGTCCCGGTCTGTCCCGGTCTCAGTCCCGCTCTGGTCCCGGTCTCAGTCCCGCTCTGGTCTCGGACCTGGATCAGTCCTGGTTCAGTCCGTATGCGGTGCAAAATTCCGGCATCGCAGTCACGGAAATCACATAAAGGGGAAACGGCAGTTATCCGTTTTTTCCATTCTTCATTTAAACACAAAATCGAAAAACTGAAAAAAAAAAACGAATCATTATCCATTTTTTCATTTTGGTTTTGGAGACAAATAGTGAAGAAAACTGTTGTTTTTTCATTTTCTTATTTTTGGTTTTATATTGAAAAACGAATGAACGAATGATACACGGATTAGATAAGTCATCCATCCATCCATTTTCGTCCGCTTATCCAGGGCCGGGTCGCGGGGGCAGCATCCTAAGCAGGGACTCCCAGACTTCCTTCACCCCAGACACGTCCTCCAGCTCCTCCGGGGGGACCCCGAGGCGTTCCCAGGCCAGCCGAGAGACATAGTCCCTCCAGCGTGTCCTGGGTCTTCCCCGGGGCCTCCTCCCGGCGGGACATGCCCGGAACACCTCCCGAGGGAGGCGTCCAGGAGGCATCCAGAACAGATGCCCGAGCCACCTCAACTGGCTCCTCTCGACGTGGAGGAGCAGCGGCTCTACTCCGAGCTCCTCCCATGTGACTGAGCTCCTCACCCTATCTCTAAGGGAGCGCCCAGACACCCTGCGGAGGAAACCCATTTCAAGCGCTTGTATCCGCGATCTTGTCCTTTCAGTCACTACCCAGAGCTCATGACCATAGGTGAGAGTAGGAACGAAGACTGACCGGTAAATCCTCTTCACCACAATGGTCCGATACAGCGACCGCATCACTGCCGAAGCTGCACCGATCCGCCTGTCAATCTCACGTTCCGTCCTCCCCTCACTCGAGAACAAGACCCCGAGATACTTGAACTCCTCCACTTGAGGCAAAGACTCCCCACCCACCCGGAGAGGGCAAGCCACCCACCACAGATAAGTCAGTCAAACTTTATTTAACGCGTTCACAATAACTCTCAACTTTGTTCAATTGTTAACGCATAAAAAAAAAATACTGTCTGAGACCCTAAATTGCTAGAATATTCACAATAACTCATAATTGTTCAAACAGTTGGTCGATGACGGCGTCCAGCTCGTCCACATCCCTCTCGTCATGATCCGAGTCAGTGTGGTTACTGTTCCCTGGCAGTTCAGTGATGATTCTGGTCTTGGTGAAAGCTCGGACCACAGTTGATCCTGATCCTTAGTCCAGACATCCATGGCGCTGTCTCTCTGTCTCGGTGAATGTGTGTTCTCCTTCTCTCATCCACTGCTCCCACGCAGCTCGCACTTTAACTTTATAATAGCCTTGAGTTTAAAGTTGCCATTGTGGGCGTGTCTCTTGACAGGTGCATTTTGATATTAATAGGAATCACAGTCTGTTTTACTCCTGATGCTCCTGACTACAGGAGCCATAATGCTGCAAGTGGTGTGGCTTTGTATTTTACTAAAGTCGTACTAAGACACACAAATAAATTCATATATAAGGCGCACAGTCATTTTTTGATGAAATTAAAGGCTTTTAAGTGTGTGCTGTAGTGCGGACATTACGGTAATATATGCATGGGTTGTTCCTAGTTGGCGTCCAAGGGGGAAAGAGTTAAAGTAGCACGGCCTTAAACAGGCAGAGCGACGCCTACCTGGTGCGGGTTTCGGGGTCCTCGTGGGTGGAGTGGCACATGGCACTGAACTGAGACACAAAGAAGTCATAGCGCCTGTGGTACGACGGAGTGTCCTCCTCGATGTTGGCAAACTTCACAAACTGGAAAGAATCAGAGGAGAAAAAAGGACATGTAAAAAACGACAAAGGACCAAACCAAACGGAAGCAATTAGGCTGATTGGATTTTAATCAAGACCAAGATTTAATTATTTTTAATAGTCAACAATCAGCCTGGGTCTTTTTAACCAGGTCTGCAGACGGAAGACTTTGGAGGAAGAAATGGGCAAAAACATGGCAATGATTATAAGTCTGTATTGTTTACATTCAGGAATGATCAATAAGTAGGGATGTAACGATATCCAAATCTCACGGTACGATATTTATTGCGATATTTTGGAGCATGCTGATATAATTGTAGATAGGACACTTTTTTGCTTTTAAAATACCCTGACGAGATTTTGGTGTGAATTATTTGTCATAATCCCAAGAATTCAAGTAAAAAACATATCTCTTCACGTTATCTGCGCTGAAATGAATCATGGGATATGTAGTTCTCTATGGTTATAAGCTGTTACTACTGTAAAAGCATGTATTTAAGCAAAGGAACTTGTGCATGTTGTGACAGTCCAGGATATTATTGTGAGACTTTTGACTAAACAATATCACGATATTTCGGGTATTTGTTTTTGCTAAGACTAAATTAATGCATTGGTGAAGGAGACACGGGTTCACTCAAACTGAACACCTGAGAGAATGAGCTGATGTCCCTGAAGAAGTCAAAGTCTAAACGGTGATATTACTTTCTGGTAGCCTGATTCATCAGCCGGTTTCCACAAAGTGAAACAGGCAGAATTAGGATTTGTTCGCTCAACGGTAGGCAGGTACTTTTTTTATTTAACCAATCGCTGCTATTTGGTCGTGATGTTTGTAATGCGCTGGTAACGGGGCAAACTGGTATATTAATCTTTCCCCAAATCCTGTAGGAAGAAGGACAATTTTTCCCCTTGATAAAATTCACCAAACATTCTCTTTGTTCTGGCTTTAAATCCTCGATCTCGGGAATCATTGACAACACAGAATGTCTGGCTTTTCGCACTCCAGGGTTCTTGCAAGCCATGTAGTGTATTCTGATTCCTGACCTAGTTGCTGAAGAGAAATTAAATTGAACAGAGGCAATAGGCAGCGCCGGACTGGCTAACTTTCTGGCCCTATTTGTGTAGAATGTCGTTTGACCACATGTCTGTGAGAGCGGCCCCGGAGGTCCCTGAGGCCCCCGGTGCCGTGTGCCTGTAGTGCTCTGGACTCAAGAGCCGGAGCTCAGTAATGGGCGCCTCTGAAGCCTGTAATTTAGCGGCGGTGGAGAGGGGCCTGAGAGCCTCTCAGCCCATCAGCGCTCAGCCGCTCTATTCACTCCACACCGGGCGTTTCACACATGTGCACCTGAGCGCACTGACCGGCTCTGAACGCCGGGGCTCTACAATAGAGCGCGCTGCTGATTATAGGCTACCATCACAATCTGAGCAATTACACACCGGCAATTCACGCAGACAAAAGGGAGGGTCAGGTGGGGACAGCTCAACGAGCCTCTGATGAGCTAAATGGACACATTGGATTTATTATTATTGAATACAGTGGCAGAGTGGCCTCGCGACAAGAAGGGCACAGGTTCAATTCCAGAAGCACGTGGCCTATTAAAGTGTGGAAGGTGCATTTTCTCCCTGTGTCTGGATGGTTTTCTCTGGACACTCCTGACCAGTCAACAACAATGCACCAGCCAGATGTGCAGAGAGGAAAGTAACCGAGTACATTCACTTGTACATGAACAGTTCTTGAGTATTTGCACTTTACTTGTTGTATTTTAGTTGAGTATTTTGACTCCAGCACAATAAAGCTCAAAGTACTTTAGCTGAGCAGTTTCTGATGCTCAGAGTGAAGAGAGACGCAGATGTGGCTGTGGACGTAGAAAAGGACTGATTAGTCAGAGTTTGTTTTTGTTTTTTGTTGTTGTTTTTTTTACTAATAGAGTTGGTTTGGTCTCACTTTTGTTTTTGAGGTGGTACATTCACATTTTCAGTTTGATCATTTTCAAACAAAACACATCTTGTCTCTTCAAATCCACTGATTCTCAAAGAGGCACAGACTTCTCGGCAATATGTTTATCCATTCAAGAAGACAAAGTGTGTTTGTGTGTGCTCTACGGTGATAAACTATGACACATGAGGATCACTGCAGAGTCCAGTGGGAGCTGACGTCGCCCTAAACACCATCACAACCTGCTGAGGGCCCCTCCTACGGATATCTGCACGTCACAGAACAGCAGAGCATTTTTAGGGGTTTGTCGACAAAATGGGGTGTTGAAAATAATAATAGAGATTAAAGATGGCTCAAGCACGCACAAATCACGACAAATACAAGTTTGGGTGAGAAAATGTGAGGGAAAATAAATGTAACATGGGAAAAAAAAAGTCTGAAAAGTCCATAGTTTAACAATTACTTTCTCTGTTATATTTCTGGGATCTTGTTCTTTTAACTCATCACACCAAATGTTTCACTTGTGCCACGTATAATATAACAAGAACAATAAAAGAGTGTGTTGAGTAAAAGTTTGGGCAGTAAACTGTGCAGTCAGTGCTGAGTAATTAACGCGAATTTGTGAGCGCAGAATTAAGTGATGTAATAAATGATGCATGTGTAAATAGCGTTCTATTCATAGGCCCATCTCCCCGAGGACGGCCATTAGCAGAGCACTGTCTGACACACACACAACACACACACACACAGAACCACGCACACACACCCGCGCAGCATGTTAACAGCTCCAGGTGGACTTGGATCCGCACACATCACCACAAATATTCCAATCAGATCTGTTTTTAGCCAACAATTCATTCAAGACCATTAACATTTCAGAGACGACTACTAAAGAAACTAAAAGAGGCACTTCGGAACGTGTCTGTGGAGGATTTACTTTACGTCACACCTGGATTCATCGTGGTTTTGTTTTTCATTAACAGCAGAATTATGCACACACATCGTTTAGGCCGTAAACAGACTCTAAAATGTGAGAATTCCCTACATAAATGAAGTTGTCAAGTCTACAACTATAATCATTCTTTGCAGCCATGTGGTAAACAGGTTTAAAAATATAATCCAGAAGACCAGGGCAGATCTACTTCTCTGCAGAGCACACATATTAGAGTGACAGCTTTGACCATCTTGATCTTGACATTTTCATATTGTGCTTTTGTCTCCTGTTGTTATAATCTACGACACCTGTGGATCACTGTCATGTTGCTATGTGGACCTCTAAAAAACACAAAAATAATTTTCCATGACTTGGTAAAAGAAACAAGTGCGCTGATTTCTGCGTGAGAAATCTGTGATGCCCAATGGGAGCTGACGTCATCGAAAACGTCATCGAAACAAAGCGCCGCGTGCTGGGGGCCCCTCCGATGGATCGCCAAACATCACACTAGAGCAGAGAATTTACAGTATTTTTTGGACTATAAGTCACACTTTTTCCCCTTTGTTTCCTGCGACTAGGGATGGGCATGATTAGTTGATTAATCAATAACTGATCATTAAGAATTTCGTTGATTATGTTCATTTTTAATCGACAAACCGAATGTAGGTTGCTGTGCGTAGCGTAGGGAGACCAAATGTCTGTTTTTCCCCGGACATGTCCGTTTTTCACATCCTGTCTTGGCCGTCCGGGTTTTCTTTTGTAAAGTGATGCAAATGGGCACTCAGAAGGTGTGAGCAGACACAAACAGTCAGTCGGCCTGCAACATGTCGAAGCTCAAATGTGCATTTAACAATGACTTGTACCAGAAATTCCCTGTTTTCCATGTGAGTCCATGTGCACAGTGGGTAAAGCAGGCACATATGTCTCGGTGTCCAGTGAGGGAGCCAGGGACCTCAAAGTTCATTAGGACACCGAAAAACATTAAAAAGTTTTGCCAGGTGAGAGTAGCTCAATGTCGATGAGGAGTCCCCACCTCCCACCCCCCGTACGATGTCCTGGTTTTGACAAATGGAAATATGGTCACACTAACCTGTATTCACCTGAGTCATGTCCTTTAATCCGACAGAAGTTGAACCACATCAGCGACACAAGAGCTGTTTTTTTCTTTGCTTTATGCAAATTAGTCATGTGGTTTTAAATTTTGTTTCTGTGAGAGTTGCACAAAACTGAATTAAACACATTATAATGTCAAACGGGCTGATGTGGCTCTAGAGTCGTTACGGTTTATATGTCGTAAAGTTGAATTTATTTATGCAGATTAGTTTTGCAGATAGTAATAATAATGATGATCATTTTAATATAAAAACATTAATGATTAATCGATAATCGATCGTTAATTCTCCCGACGATAGATTAAGATCGGTTTTATCAAATGCCCATCCCTATCTGTGACTTATGCTCTACTGCGCATGTCTCCTGCAGAAAGAGCCTCTGTCTGTCTGGTCAGTCGAATCGCACCATTACTTCTAAAATCATATTTTGCAGATTACAAGATTACACTGTTTTCAGCTGAAATCTGCAGCTGAAAACAGTAACCGAGCCACTTTGATGACACATTTTGTTTAATTAACTGCAGGACATATAGTTTAATGCCGTACTACAAAATGCCTAAGAAAGTCCTTGATATTAGCGTTGACCAGCAGCTGTCAGACGCTCAGCCGTACAGTGTCAGGAGCGCTCTGTCAGCTCTTACACGCAGAGCTAAAAAAGGTCTGAGTTAAATGATGTGATGAGTCTGCACAGGGGGACAGGGAGGAGGAGGAGGAGGACGGGGAGAGGAGGAGGGGAAGAGGACAAGGAGGGCATCAGGAACACGGGGAAGGGAGGAGGACAGGGAGGAAGATGGGGAAAGGAGGAGGAGGAGGGGAGGAGATGGAGGGGAGGACAGAGAAGGGAGGAGGACAGGGAGGACAGGAGAATGGGGAGGAGAGGAGGACGGAGAGGAGGACAGGAAGGGGAGGGGGACGGGGAGGGGAGGAGGACATCAGGAGCAGAGGGAGGAGAGGAGGACAGGGAGGAGGACAAGGAGAGGAGGACAGGGAGGTGAATAGGACAGAGAGGGCATCTGGAGCACACGGAGGGGAGGAGGATGGAGAGAGTAGGGGGACAGAGAGGAGAGGAGGACGGGGAGGAGGACGGGGAAAGGAAGGGGAGGAAGGACAGAGGAGGAGGCGGAGGAGGAGGAGGACGGAGAAGAGGACGAGAAGGGAGGAGGACAGGGAGGTGAGGAGGATGTAGAGATGAGGAGGACAGGGAGGCGAGGAGGACGAAGGTAGGTGAGGAAAATGGGGAGGTGAGGAGGACGGAGGGGTGAGGAGGACAGGAGGAAGAGGAAGGAGAAGGAGGTGAGGAAAGATGGGAGGTGGAAGGAGGACGATGGAGAGGAGGACTGGGAAGGGAGGAGGACAGGGAGGAGGAGCGGGAGGTGAGGACGACGAGGAGGCGAGGAGGACAGGGAGGAGAGGAGGATGAAGAGGAGGACGGGGAGGGCATCAGGAGCACAGAGAGGTGAAGAGGACAGTGAGGGAAGGAGGACGAGGAGAAGAGGAGGACAGGTAGAGGAGAGGAGGACGGGGACGGGGAGGGCATCCGGAGCTAAACTAATAGACACCGTTTGACTCCCCCGGGCCACATTTAGCACATCTATTAAGCAGTGTTTTAAACGAGCGCCTGTGAAATGAAGCGCTTTGTTTTCACGCCGCTTCAACCTTTGCCGCGTCCTCCGCTCGGACACTTTTAGGCCCAGCCCCCTGCCCCCCCCAACTGCGCTCCCCAGCCCCTCCCCTACAACGCTTAAAGGGCCTCGACCCCATTTCAAACATGACTCAGGTTTTAGTTTGAACTTTTGATCTGGTGTGAAACGGCGCCGTGACACAGAAACTACAGTCTGTGATAGTGTCGGGCAGCGGTTTCCTAATAGATCTCCAGTCTTTGCTACTATCTGTTGGGAATGCAGTGATCTGACGTACTGGACAATGGAACTGATATTTAAAGGTACATTATGTAACTTGTCGACTGGTCTAATTTGAATGTTCCACAGTGTGACTTTAGACAAATCAACCTTACATTTATTCACTTAAAGGTGGTTTTATAGCCCAAAAATCTCATATTTTTTTGGACTATACATCGCACCAGCCAAAAAACGCATAATGAAGAAGAAAAAATATATTTAAGTTGCATTTTTTTGGGGGGAAATTTATTCATATTCATATATCAAGTTGTAGTAAAAACAATAGAAGAGAGAACAACAGACTGTTAACGTCACATATGAACAGTTCTTCAGATAAACTATAACATAAACAACAGAACAGAACAAGTTTAACAAACTCTCCATCTCACTCCAAATCACTAAATCCATTCAATTCTTCATCCTCGGTGTCACTTCTGAACAACTCGGCCTCGACCTCTGGAGGTAAACAGAGCGCCGCTTCCTCAGCATCAGTTCCAGTTAGAATTATTCGGGTCTTTCTGAATCCCGACAGGATGGTTTCGGTGTCACTGAAGTCCAGACTTTGTCCGTCCATCCAGTGACTTCAGGAAAGTTTCATGGTGCATCCTCCCGGTGTCACAAGTTTCTCTCTCACTCCAAAACTTTCTTTCTGCTGCTCGATTATCGTTTTCAGCTGCAGATTTCACGACTTGCAGTTTGTGATCTGCAAAATCTGATTTTCTTTTTTCTTCATCTGTGTTCAGTCTTCTCCGTCGTCTTCATAAGTTTGTTTAAATGTTAAATTGTTCAGTGGTGCAGAAGTAATGGTGCGATCGACTGACATGATACAGACAGAACAGAGGCTCTTTCTGCAGGAGACATGCGCAGTAGAGCCAAGTGACAGTGGTACAGGAGGAACAGGAGCAGCAGATACTCACACACAAGACTAGAACCTCTCACCACTTCACTGAAACATTTTAATATATAAGTCGCACCGTAGTATAGGCAAGATTCAGCTGACGTCATTGTTATTAAAAACCCGCGTTGCTGCTGGGAAATATTTTGGTCGGAGGCAAGAAACACGGATAGCGTCAAACACAGTGCGTAACCTCGCGTATTTATCCCCGATAATGGTAAATTCCTGCTGCATTATCGGATGCACAAATAGAAGCACGGAAGAAGGAAAATGTCTGAGTGAAAAGAACCGCTAACGGTGAATTAAACGACTTTCAAACATTCGCAGAGCAAACGTAGAAGATCCTAACAAACCGTGGACTCCAACAAGTTCAACAACACATCGAGACTCTTGGAGGTTTTCATCTTTTCTGCTGTGAATGGCCCAGGAGTTTCCACCAAGTCATTGTGGATATCGCCAAAGTGAATATTTGTCCAGGTAGTTGGCGATTCCGACCAGAAATTTGGTTTGGTCCAACTTTTGTCGGGGTTGAAAAGGGTGATTTGTCGTCCGTCGATGCTTATGACCAATTTCTGGTCAAATGGTCTTGGATCCTCTGCCGTTAGAGTGGATAAATAACCGGGATCAATAATCTTTACGTGCTTTCTCGCTCCGTCCGTCATGTTGAATTAGTGTTTCTTGCCGCTGACCAAAATAATTCCCAGCATGCAACGCGCGCTTTTGTCAACAATGAAACTCGCCTATAAGTCGAAGGAAACACCTAACATGTGACTTGGTCTGGTTTGATCGCCATGATGGTAGAAAGGTTTAAAGCCACACTGTGAAACATTCCAGACAAAGCAATAACATCTCCATGGAGAAACCCATTTGACGGACCCTCCACCAGAAATGTTACACAATGCACCTTTAAATATTTGCTGGGTCAGATTTGGGCTTTCAAATATTGATTCTGGTGGGCCACATAAATTGAATGCAGTAAGATCATTTAGTGGCCGTAATTGGCCCAAAAGTCTCAATGTTTGAACTTTTATTTACACAACTTTTTTCCGTAGTTACCTGAGCAATAAATAACAGCTTCGTAACACATTTGGATCAGTTTGGTCTTATTTTATTTTTGTTTTAAAGGTGCATCGTGTAACTTTTTTAATGGTGGATCCGTCACCTGCTTGATTCTATGGAGATGCCATTGCTCTGCCTGAAATGTTCCACAGTATGATTTTAAACATATACCCATCTAAATTACAGGTGGTTTTATAGCATTTTTAATAGATTTTACAGCATAAAACACCTAGAAAAACAGGTATTCTCTCTATTCCTCTCCACAGATCTGACCTGTCACTTCGTCTGGTTTGGTCTCCGTGAAGATACAAAGGTTTAAAACTGTGAAACATTCCAGAGCAAAGCAATACTGTCTCCATAAAATAAAAGATGTTTTTAGTTGCTGCTCTGGCATCAGTTTCAAGAATCAGCAAAAACTTAAAGCTTTAGTATCAAAACTGGCATCCGAACTGAAACGCTGCACTACTATCTGCGTTTTTGTCGCTCTTGAAAACGCTCCGTGACTTAGAATGAAGCGTCTGGGCCGGTGTCAGGCAGTTCATTTCCCATGGTTCTCGGTAACAATGTGCCTAATGTGCTGAAAAAAGGTCAGCAGCTTCTGCATTAGTTACGACCCGAGAAAATGCCACGTAATTATTAAAACATTAAAATCATTCAAGTCAGGTACAGGTCTTTTAAACCCGAGGGCGAAGGCTGAACGCTGCGCCTGGAAACGGGACGGCGCTCGTTCTGTTCTCTGCTCGATTCTCAGAACATTAAACTCAAGAGATGTTTATTTAAAAAGTGCACGATGTAACTTTACTGAATGAAGTTCTGGGACCTGCCTGTCAGCTTGGAGATGTTATTGCTTTGCCTGGAATGTTCCACCGTATGACATTAAACTATTAAACGTATCTCCCTTTAAGGATGTCCCGATCACATTTTTTTGCCCCGAGTCCCGATACGATACTTCTATAAAAATTATGAAAAGAACTAAGAGCAAAGAATAAGATCCAGGATGTTTGGGAGGATCAGATTGTGTAGTATTTGGGTTGAACTTAGTGTGAAAAATCTTAAATTTTATTAACTTTTCTAACCATGAACCACCATTGAAAATCTTGACTTTTCACAGTCTGGTCTTGGAATGTGTAACTTCGTAAACTTAATGTACTGGACAAAACAGGAACCAGACCAGAATCAGCTCAGACCTGAATCTACAGTTTGTATATTTGATATTATATGGAAGCATTTGAAACGTTTAGGCTCGTCTATGATCCGTCCAAATAATACAAAATCTTACCAAATAAAAAGGAGATGACAGAAGCCCCACAGCCTCTCTTCCCCTGACCGCCCCCACATCCACAAGTCCACAGCGGAACGCACCGCAACATCGGTCCCACCGCTCAATAGGCGAGTTTCATTGTTGACAAAAGCGCGCGTTGCATGCTGGGAATTATTTTGGTCGGCGGCAAGAAACACTAATTCAACATGACGGACGGAGCGAGAAAGCACGTAAAGGGTATTGATCCGGTTATTTATCCACTCTAACGGCAGAGGACCCAAGACCATTTGACCAGAAATTGGTCATAAGCATCGACGGACGACAAATCACCCTTTTCAACCCCGACAAAAGTTGGACCAAACCAAATTTCTGGTCAGAATCTCCAACTACCTGGACAAATATTCACTTGGCGATAATCCACAATGACTTGGTGGAAACTCCTGGACCATTCACAGCAGAAAAGATGAAAACCTCCAAGAGTCTCGATGTGTTGTTGAACTTGTTTGAGTCCACGGTTTGTTAGGATCTTCTACATTTGCTCTGCGAATGTTTGAAAGTCGTTTAATTCACCGTTAGAGGTTCTTTTCACTCAGAATACGAAAAAGACATTTTCCTTCTTCCGTGCTTCTATTTGTGCATCCGATAATGCAGCAGGAATTTACCATTATCGGGGATAAATACGCGAGGTTACGCACTGTGTTTGACGCTATCGTGTTTCTTGCCTCCGACCAAAATATTTCCCAGCAGCAACGCGGGCTTTTAATAACAATGACGTCAGCTGAAACTCGCCTATAGACACTTCATGCTGCTTTTCCCACTCTCCCCGCCAAAAGCACCGACTTCGTTGCGCAACATGCAAACAAACAGCACCGTGTGACGATCGCCCTCGGCCTCGCAGGTGGGAACACGGACCACAGAACCACAGGTAACAGCGCCCGAGCACGACACGGCCCAAAAGTGCCAGAGCGAGTGTGTCTCTAGTACAGCAGGTGCTGGGACAGACAGTCACGCTGACTGAATGTCCCTGAGCAAATCCCGCACCTCAGTTAAAACAAACAAAACAAAACTGTTGTCTCCTGTGTGTTATATACATATATTATTTATCCGATACCTGATCGGCACATAACGTCCAAGTCCAGATCGAGTCCACAGTCACGTGATCTGCGCCGATTTTTGATCACGTGATCGGATCGGGACAAACCTAGATGTAAGTTTCTGTGATGTTTGCAAATGTTCATGTGCACTGAAACTTGATGTGGAAAGATGAAATCGAAATCGCAATATCTGACAGAAAAATCGCTATTTCAGTTTTTTTCTTAAAATCGTTCAGCCCTAGTTGTGGGTTTATCTACTTTAATGTACTTACATTTTTTTTGGGGAATTGTTGTTTTGTTTGAAGGCCTAGTCTAATATGAATGAAAAACCTACTGGAAAGGCTACTGGAATATAAACATTTATTTTCTTTTAAAAACATTTCTAAAAATTTATTCTAGACTATTTATACAAAAAAAAGTGAAAAACAACCATATTTGATTTTCAGTTTCGGTATTCGGCCAAGCGTTTAATTTTTATTCGGTTTTGGCCACAAATTTTTATTCCGGTGCATCATTAGTACTGAGTTTAAAAACACTGTGGAGCACTTCCTGTATCACCTCATGACATCACAAGGTGGAACAAGGTGGTGTTTTCAATTTGAGAGGAGAACTCAGCGTAAATCTGCAGGGTTTGCGTGTTAAATGTGAAAATGAAACAAAACAACAACTCCAGGTCTGTTTTTGATCAGTAAAAAACATTATAACATAAATCAGAAAATAATGTACAGTAATTATGTTTTCTCGATGGATACAAATTAGTTTAAAGTCATATGTTGGAACATTTCAGGCAACTCTCCATGGAGGAAAGCAGGTGGTAGACCCTCTTTTTTTTTTTTAATATACCCAGAATTGCTGATCAGAAGTTGGTAAAAACTTGCACTTTTACGACTTTTCGCAGCAATAAAAAACAAATCAGCACAAAACTAAATCATTGGCAGATGGCAGACGTCTCGCAGGACTTCAGAGTTTGGACGATGAAACAGGTGAATAATGGTTTGGGCTCTGGACGGGAGGATTTTTTTGTTGTTTGGCGTTCCTCAGACTCACCGAGTTGGTTCCCAGCACCTGCAGGTCGGGCTCCCTGGACTCCAGCAGTTTGGCCACCATGTGCAGGAAACTCTCCACGAACGGTTTGATGCTCTGGGAGTGACAGGCCATGAGCAGCTGGTCCAGAGCCTCCATCGCGATCACAACGTTCCTGCGGAAAACGGACACAAGGACGATGAACGCACCAATGTCATGTTAAGGGCCTGTTTTATGCCAAATGTTAGCATATTACCTCCTCAAAAACATGCATAGAGTTGTGTTTTGTTCCATTCACAAATGTATTGTCAAGTTAACAGCTACAAATCTCAAATTATCCAAATTATTTTAGGCAAGGTGTGCGGAGTTTAAAAACACAGTGAGATCACAAGGTCAAAATAAAGAGAAGAACCCAGCTTAAAAACAAAACACTACTCCAGGTAACTGATGTAACTCAGGTAACGTTTTCATGACCTAAAGTGAATTTTCCATGACTTTACAGCACCTACATGTGAGAATTGATCAGACTTAAAGGCTAAATATGAAATGTTAACTCTTTCCACTCACCTAATGGTTTGGGATTATAGTTTTTTAACATTCAAAATCCTGTCAGTGCATTTATTGTTGTCTCTTTTTAACAAAAGGCACATACATTTGGAAATCATAACAGCCTAGGCCTGGAAAATGACATTTTCAATTTCCATGACTTTTCCATGATTTCAATAACTGTGGGAACCCTGGCTATAGGATTTGGCAAGGTTGGCAGTGTGTACGCTTGAGGCCTAAATGTTTATATCATCTTACTTTTTATTATTTTTTTCCACTTTTTCTTGTGACTAAGTTGCAGCACAGTAGTTATGTGGAGACACACAAAGGTTTGAAATACACACACTTCATACACTTAAAGTCGGTTTTGTTTAATCAACTGCACTCAGTATCTTGGCAAGCTTCATTAAGTTCTTTCAGAAGTGAAATTGAATGTGAGTCTCTGAAGACTTGTCCACACAGACCTGCTCCATCAGGAGCTGTGATAAACCTGCTTGACTGAGTTCACTCCACAGAACAGTCCACTGCCAACCCGACCGGAACGCTCCCGCTTGAACCGCGAAGGTGAAGGCATGTGAGGACCGGGACCTCAGCAGAGACGAGGCATGACACTGCGGACTGTCAACGCTGTCCCTTTTACACTGTGGACTGTCTGTGGACTGTCAGTGCCGTCACCCCTCACACTGGAGACTCTCTGGGACTGTCTGTGGACTGTCTGTGGACTGTCTGTGGACCGTCTGTGGACCGTCTGTGGACCGTCTGTGGACCGTCTGTGGACCGTCTGTGGACCGTCTGTGGACCGTCAGCTCCGTCCCCCTCACACTCGGTTTAATGAGGTCCTCAGTTGTGGAGGAAATGACTCGTAGTCACGCTCTGACAGCGGCTCTCAGGAGCACACTTCATCCAGACTTCATTTATTCAGATTACACTTTCTATTCAGGACACAGACTACTGTACGCTCTGGAGTGGAGAAAACAGAAGCGAGTCGTGACCGATCAAGTCTGCAGCAAAAAGATACATGTAAATGACTTCAGATTGTTTATCCTGATTTGCATTTCATACTCGAAGGGTCTTTACACTGTTAGTTTGGACACCGCCTCATTCAGTGTTTTTCCTTATGAGTCAGTTTTGTGTCATATAGGATCTTTAACTCCAACGGTTTTGATGCATTTTTATCTTCAGTGGAAAGTGGAAATGCATAAAAATGTAAATATAATGGCAAAAACATTAGCGTGAGTAAAAAAAATATGCAATAAGTGTGACTAACTTACATCTTGCAGGTCAAGGCTGGAAAAATATGGTGGACCGTTTTTTGTCTTTATAACAAAATTATGGAAGATAAAGACATTTATAATCCCAGAATGTGTCTGTGTGTGTGTGTCTCACCCATAGCGATGGCGGACCACGTCTCGGCTCAGTCTCTCGGCCAAATACGCCCCGATGCGGTCGAGCTTCTCCGGGGCGGACACGGCATAGAAGGTCAGCTTCTCCATGTCCGATTTGCTCAGCCCATCCTTCACACAAACAAGACACAGGTGAGAAACAGGTGAGAGTCAGATCAGAGCCAGATCCTGATCCATATTTTCAAAGCAGAAAGGAGATCGTGTGTAATAGTGTAACAGCATAAGGGCTGCGTGACTTCCTGCGTGACGGGAGCAGTGATTTGAAATTGGATCTTGAGAACCTCACGCCCTGTTAGAACGTTGATGAGGAAACACAGACTGATTATTTGTTTATCAACACAGCAAATGCCAGCGCAACCTGAGAGCAGAAAGCACCACGTGTAAGGGTGTAACAGTACATGTACTCGTGCTGAACCGTTTCGTTTTTTGTGTGTGTTTGGATTCCACCACTACATGTGCAGATACACAGAATGCTTGGCTCTTTAATATTCACGAGGGAGCTCATCTGTGATTTGGGTGGCAGTGTTTCCCACAGCGCTTTATAGTTAGGCCGGCCCTCCCAACCATGTCAATCCTCAAAAAACTACAGTCGTTGCGCCACGGTCCTCAGTTTCGCTTTTCGCTACCACGGCACAGCGACACTGCAGACGACGTGGACAAGTTGTTTTTTCTGGCCAAAAATATGAAGAGTAAGTAAAAGTTTGTGCTGGAACTGTTAGTGCTGCACTTTACTTTTTGAAAACTTTCGTGTACCGTTTACAAGGAATACATTTTTCATATTTTATACATTTGTTACTTATTTTACTTAACTTGTTAGTATTACTAAGCAACACTTTGCATTTACCGTATTTTCTGGGCTATTAGACGCGCTCTTAAGCCTCCAACCCCATCAAAAAAATGACTGTGCGCGCCACAATCCAGTGCGCCCTATACACCCTGCACGACTTCAGTAAATTACAAAGCCGCACCACCCGCAGAACACGCAAACACACAAGGAGCAGACAGCGACCGCACAGCGAAACACACCCAGACACACTCATCACTCCACGCCGACGAGGAACGGAACGGAGGAACGAACCGAAAAAGCGAGCGCAACGTGCCGCTTCTAGACACGACTGAACAACTGAGTCACTGCGAACACGCCGACAATCCAACTGAACAAAGCTCCAGAGTCACCGTGAACGACACAAACAAACAAAACCACTCACCCATCACACTGTTGTGTTTCGTTTAAAGTCCAGTGCGGGTTATTTGTGAAAAAAGTTTGAAAATTAGACCATTTAATGACAGTGCGCCTTGTAATCCAGAGCGCCTAATAGCCCAGAAAATACAGTATTTTATTTTCCCGTTTGTATAATGTTAAAACAAATTGTTGGTTTAATAAATACACAAATGAACAACGAGCAAATGGTTTTGCATTTTGTTCAAACAGCTGTAGTAAAATGAACGGGACCATGACCTCAAAACCGAGGTACGTACTGTGATTTTCTGTGTACTGTTACGCCCCTCGTCAGTTATGATGTTAAACCGACATTAGTGAGTGGGATACATCTTAAAGACACGTCTGCGTTAAATGCAGGCGAGTGCGTAAATGACGAGAAGAAACGTCTCAAGCTTCAGTAGTCGGACATCCACTCACACCTGATTGATACACCTAACCCCGCCCCCCGAGAAAGACGGAGATCTGCTGAAATCCCACAAGACACTGACATGATACCAGACAGGACAGAGGCTCTTTCTGCAGGAGACAGTGCAAGAGAAATGACCAGTGTTCGCGTTATAAAAGTAACAAATTACTGTGCTGCGTTGCTTTTTGCTGTAACGCAGTGATGTGGTGTTACAGTGAAAAAAGAGGTAATATTTTACTCGGTACAAATGTGAGTAACGTGCGTCACAATGCTTTTTTAAACTGGATTGAAGTGGTGTTTTTTGTTTTGTTTTTCTTCATATAAATTTGCTAAAATCACCGCGATAACAGCAGCGGTGAAACGAGACCGTGCAAACCGGACTGACGCAGAACTCCGCGCTCCACGGAATTAAACGCAGCTGACGCCTGATCGCGCTCGGGGGTTCTCTCAGGGGCGCTCCTAGATTCCAAGTTCTAGTCAAAGATTAGTCTTGGTTTGGTCCTGGTTTAGTCCTGGTTTAGACATGGTTCAGCTCTGGTTTAGTCCTGGTTTAGTCCTAGTTTAGACCTGGTTTAGTTCTGGTCTAGTCCTGGTTTAGTCCTAGTTTAGTCGTAGTTTAGACCTGGTTTAGTTCTGGTCTAGTACTGGTTTAGTCCTAGTTTAGACCTGGTTTAGTTCTGGTCTAGTCCTGGTTTAGTCCTAGTTTAGACCTGGTTTAGTTCTGGTCTAGTCCTGGTTTAGTCCTAGTTTAGACCTGGTTTAGTTCTGGTCTAGTCCTGGTTTAGTCCTAGTTTCGTCGTAGTTTAGACCTGGTTTAGTTCTGGTTTAAACCTGGTTCAGTCCTAGCTCAGCTCTAGTTTAGTCCTGGTTTAGTCCCAGTTTAGTCCCGGTTTAATCCTGGTTCAGCTCTGGTTTAGGCCTAGTTTAGTCCTGGTTTAGTCCTAGTTTTGTCCTGGTTTAGTCCTAGTTTAGTCCTGGTTCAACTCTGGTTTAGTCCTGGTTCAGCTCTGGTTTAAGCCTAGTTTAGTCCTGTCCTGGTTTAGTCCTAGTTTTGTCCTGGTTTAGTCCTAGTTTGTCCTGGTTCAACTCTGGTTTAGTCCTGGTTTAGCTCTGGTTTAAGCCTAGTTTAGTCCTAGTTTAGTCCTAGTTTTGTCCTGGTTTAGTCCTGGTTTAGTCCTGTTTAGTCCTAGTTTAGTCCTGGTTTAGTCCTAGTTTAGTCCTGGTTTAGTCCTAGTTTAGTCCTGGTTTAGTCTAGTTTAGTCCTGTTTTAGTTTTTAGTCCTAGTTTAGTCCTAGTTTTAGTCCTGGTTTAGTCCTAGTTTAGTCCTGGTTTATTCTTGGTTTAGACCTGGTTTAGTCCTGGTTCTGTCCACGGTTCAGTCCTGGTTCAGTCCATATACGGCGCAAAAGTTCACCATCTTTGCAGTTATTTTGATGAGAGTAACTTAAAAGTGTTGCAACAGTCGTGTAATATTTTACATTTTAAATACAGTAATATCGTAAAGTAACAAATTACTCTGAAATGACAGTAATGAGTAATAAATAACACGTTACAGTTTTAAAGTCACTTGCCCAACAGTGGAAATGACTGATAATTCCTCTATATCATCTCAGAAAACAGTGTTACAGGCCCCTTTATTGTCAGTATTTCACAACTTTTTGCTGTGCAGCTTAAAAAAATCTGGAAACGCAGAAGTTTTAAGGATGTTAAAAAGATGTCAGCCCGTACACACTGGAGGTATTGTGACCGCAGCGGGTGTCTTCATTTGTTTGAACATGCGCACTCATAAAACAATAATATTTAGCAGGTTTATTATTGCACACTGACTGTTCAGAGGCCAGTTTCAAACACAACCAGGCCTTGTATTGTCTGAGTAACACTGCTCACATACCAAAGTCTGACCTGAGCCCGGGTTTAACCGCCCCGCCCACGTCCTATCACCGCTAATAAAGGAGTATTAGTAAGACACGTGTTTATTTAAGAGGAAGGTGTTTCTGATTCACTGTGTGCAGGAGCGTTTAGGGTGAGGTCCTGTACACAAACGCTGTGTTGTAGTAGTAGACAAGGTACATGCAAATATGTGTAAGCAGCAGAGTCTAGTAGTAGATCTTTGTAGGATTATAAAGTAGCAGCAGTAGTAGTAGTTACAGTAGGGTGACCAAACAATCCGTGTATCATTTGTTCATTCGTTTTTCAATATAAAACCAAAAATAAGAAAACGAAAAACAACAGTTTTCTTCGTTATTTGTCTCCAAAACCAAAATGAAAAAACGGATAACGATTCGTTTTTTCAGTTTTCGATTTTGTGTTTTAAATGAAGAATGGAAAAAAAACGGATAACAGTCGTTTCCCGTTTACGTGACTTCCGTGACTGCGATACCGAACTTTTGCACCGCATACGGACTGAACCGTGACTGATCCAGGTCCGAGACCAGACCGAGACCAGAGCGGGACTGAGACTGAGACCGGGACCAGACCGGGACCAGACCAGGGACCAGACCGGAGGCTCAGAGCCCACGGCAGGGCCGGAGCTCGAAGCTGAGGCTCGGACCCCGTGGAGGCTCGGAGTCAAAGCTCGGAGTCCACCCTGGTCCCGGTCTGGTCCCGGTCTGGTCCCGGTCTGGTCCCGGTCTGGTCCCGGTCTGTCCGGTCTCAGTCCCGCTCTGGTCCTGGTCTGGTCCCGGTGGTCTCGGTCTCAGTCCCGCTCTGGTCCGGTCTGGTCCCGGTCTCAGTCCCGCTCTGGTCCCGGTCTGGTCCGGTCTCAGTCCCGTCTGGTCTCGGTCTGGTCTCGGACTGGATCAGTCCTGGTTCAGTCCGTACGCGGTGCAAAAGTTCGGTATCGCAGTCACAGGAAGTCACGTAAACGGGAAACGGCCGTTATCCGTTTTTTCCATTTTTCATTTAAACACAAAATCGAAAACTGAAAAAACGAATCATTATCCGTTTTTTCATTTTGGTTTTGGAGACAAATAACGAAGAAAACTGTTGTTTTTTTCGTTTTCTTATTTTTAGTTTTATATTGAAAAACGAATGATACACGGATTCCAAACGTCCGCTTTTCCCTGGACATGTCCGTATTTTGTGTCCTGTCCTGAGCGTCCGTTTTTTGTTTTTTTTATAAATGTCCAGGTTTTCAGTACCGTTACTGAAAACTGAGCGTCTCTCGTAGTTCTCTGTGACTCAGAAGGAGCGAGACACAAACAGTCGGTCAGTCTGCAACGTACCGAAGCACAAAAGCACATTTAACAATGACGTGTACAAGAAATTCTCAGTTTTCTATCCCGGTCGGGACAAGTGTGAGTCCATGTGCACAGGTTGCGAGGTGAGAGTACAGTTTCCCTCGTTTATCGCGGGGGTTCGATTCTAAAAATAACCCGCGATAGGTGAAATCCACGAAGTATCAACTTTATATTTTACAATTATTATATCTGTTTTAAGTCTGTAAAACCCTTCAGCACAAACTTTATACACTTTTCTCACACAGGACACTTACAAAACTTTTTACATCCTTCTTAAAACTTATTGCTGCTGTCGTCCCTTTTGTTATTTTCCTCCTTCTTTATGTAACGAACTGATGATTCATTTATTTCGTAATGGAGCCCGACAGCGCAGAGTCCTGCATGGTCAGTACAACACCGCACCCGCCCGTTAACCCGAGATTATAACAAACTTTTGCGCTGCCTACGCCACGGACTGAACCAAGACTAAACCAGGACTAACCCAGGACTGATTCCAGGACTGAAGAGGAGGACTAATCCACGAATGAACTAGGACTAAAACAGGACTAAACCAGGACTAAACCAGGACTGAAACAGGAAGTAGTTTTAGAAGTCGCAGTTCAAGTAGAAGTAGGCATATGTGACGCTCTCAGTGTGTGTTCACATAGTTTCAAAGTATTCGTTGTTATTTTTATTATAGTTTTGAATTAGAAGTTAAAAATACATTTTAGATGATGAGGCAATGAACATGATCCATTATTAGTTATGGTTTTATTCACCAACGACAATGGAAACTTAATGGAAACTGTAATTACTGGGTGGTAACGAAGAGGAAATAATATTGTAATTAAATGTAATTTGTAAAATGTAATTTTTGCATTGTGCTCATGTACAATTCAAGTTAATCAGCAGCAGCAGAAAGACAAGGCAACACGAAAATAACGTCTCTGTGTCATTTTGTTTATTTCAATGCCGAACTCAACCCAATAGAAGCAGCAGAAGCAGTAGTAGTAGTAGTAGTGGTAGAGTAATAGTAGTAGTAGTAGTAGGAGTAATAGTAGTAGTAGTAGTAGTAGAGTAATAGTAGTAGTAGTAGTAGTAGTAGTAGTAGTAGTAGTAGTAGTAGTAGTAGTAGT
>NW_026571095.1:33373371-33450871 GCF_026225935.1 Boleophthalmus pectinirostris | reverse complement strand
AGTAGTAGTAGTAGTAGTAGTAGTAGTAGTAGTAGTAGTAGTAGTAGTAGCAGTAGTAGCAGTTGAAGTAGTAGCAGTAGAAGTAGTAGCAGTTGAAGTAGTAGTAGTAGAAGTAGTAGCAGTAGTAGCAGTTGAAGTAGTAGTAGTAGAAGTAGTAGCAGTTGAAGTAGTAGTAGTAGAAGTAGTAGTAGTAGTAGTAGCAGTTGAAGTAGTAGTAGTAGCAGTAGCAGTAGAAGTAGTAGCAGTAGCAGTAGCAGTAGTAGCAGTAGAAGTAGCAGTAGTATAGTAAGTAGTAGTAGTAGTAGTAGTAGTAGTAGTAGTAGTAGCAGTAGTGACTTACTTTGGGGTCCTCGGGGAAGATGTTGTCCACCAGGCGTTTGTAGCGAGGCCTGAGGGGGCCACAGCAGCCACACACCCCTGGAACACAAACACTCACTGTTAGAGGAGCTCACAGTTACAGGGTACACAGCGCTCACGTCAGAGGAGCTCACAGTTACAGGGTACACAGCGCTCACGGTCAGAGGCGCTCACAGTTACAGGGTACACAGCGCTCACGGTCAGAGGAGCTCACAGTTACAGGGTACACAGCGCTCACGGTCAGAGGCGCTCACAGTTACAGGGTACACAGCGCTCACGGTCAGAGGAGCTCACAGTTACAGGGTACACACCACACAGCGCTCACGGTCAGAGGCGCTCACAGTTACAGGGTACACAGCGCTCACGGTCAGAGGCGCTCACAGTTACAGGGTACACAGCGCTCACGGTCAGAGGCGCTCACAGTTACAGGGTACACAGCGCTCACGGTCAGAGGCGCTCACAGTACAGTCACAGGCTCACAGCACACTCACAGTTACAGGGTACACAGCGCTCACGGTCAGAGGCGCTCACAGTTACAGGGTACACAGCGCTCACGGTCAGAGGCGCTCACAGTTACAGGGTACACAGCGCTCACGGTCAGAGGCGCTCACAGTTACAGGGTACACAGCGCTCACGGTCAGAGGCGCTCACAGTTACAGGGTACACAGCGCTCACGGTCAGAGGAGCTCACAGTTACAGGTACACAGCGCTCACGGTCAGAGGAGCTCACAGTTACAGGGTACACAGCGCTCACGGTCAGAGTCAGCTCACAGCGCTCACGGTCAGAGGAGCTCACAGTTACAGGGTACACAGCGCTCACGGTCAGAGGAGCTCACAGTTACAGGGTACACAGCGCTCACGGTCAGAGGCGCTCACAGTTACAGGGTACACAGCGCTCACGGTCAGAGGAGCTCACAGTTACAGGTACACAGCGCTCACGTCAGTCACAGTTACAGGGTACACAGCGCTCACGTCAGAGGCGCTCACAGTTACAGGGTACACAGCGCTCACGGTCAGAGGCGCTCACAGTTACAGGGTACACAGCGCTCACGTCAGAGGAGCTCACAGTTACAGGGTACACAGCGCTCACGTCAGAGGCGCTCACAGTTACAGGGTACACAGCGCTCACGGTCAGAGGAGCTCACAGTTACAGGGTACACAGCGCTCACGGTCAGAGGAGCTCACAGTTACAGGGTACACAGCGCTCAGGGTCAGAGCTCACAGTTACAGGTACACAGCGCTCACGGTCAGAGGCGCTCACAGTTACAGGGTACACACTACACAGCGCTCACGGTCAGAGGCGCTCACAGTTACAGGGTTCTCCTCTCAACGCCCTTGTGAGAGGCTCAGTGCTTACTCACAACAGGATGAGACTAAATTCTTGTCCGTTTTATATTCTGTATTTTCCGTATCGTAAACCATTTAAACACAGACCTTTATGAACATGATCTGAAATTGATCAAAATAAATTAATCAATCAGTCTCAGGTTTATTCTGACATTATTTTCCACAGTCAGTCATATTTAACATACACAGACTGAAAAGGTGTCGGCTGAAGCTGGAGCTTATTCTGCCTTTACCCTTCATTCCTTTGTCAGAGCGTCATCTTTAAACCAGTTCATCTTCATAAATACAACAAGAGAAAATAAAACAAATCAGTCACAGTAAAACAAAATACTACAGCACAAACTAAGCATCATAATTCATGCATCTGCCCAGAGTTAAACCTTTAAACTTCTTCATAAAATGGAAGAGAGCGGTGCACAATTTTAGCTCTTCTGTAAATGCGATTCTTGTATGAGTTTAGCAGTTCAGTTAGATGTTTAAAAGCAAAATTGTGAAATCAGTTTGTGAGCAGCAGCCGCAGGTCAGCGTGAGTACAGAAAGAGGAAGTGTCCAGTGTGCAGGAGAATTTCATTTGCAAATAAGGAAACAAATACGGCACAAAGCTATGGCGGTCATTTGCATCGTCGACGTGTACTTCCGCCTGCTCCAATGCGCTTTTGAATGTCCTGCAGATTCATATCCTAACCTTAACTCTTTCCCCATGAAGACGACATTTGACGATCCCCCGTGTTTCCTTAATGACGTCTTTTGACACCTCCGCTGTTTCACTAAAGACGTGATTCGAAATGGCTCGGTTTTTCACATTTAAACAGAGACTGCGATCGGTCGGGGCCACTACAACCCACACTACACTGACCAATAGGATTCAAGGATATGTTTTCGCCGATTTTTTCCGAAGTTAATTGAAGTAGTGACGATTGTAGCTTCTGGAAAAAACACAACACGAAACAAGTGCAATGGAAAGATCGCGGTGCTGCGGCGCACAGTTTTAGAAATAATGAGGAGCGGACGTGTTTTATGGATACGTTTAGAGAAAGTGACTTTCATAGATTTCAAAGTGATGATGCGTCTGTATGGAGTCCTGCGATATCCGAACAAACTATCCGGGCTTTATAAAAAATGTTTCAGAAGAAGCGCTTCCTGGACCTGCAGAGGATAATACACAGTAGATCCAACTCAGTGGTGCTTTTTGGAAAGGGAAGTCAGTACAAAGATGCAAAAAATCCAAGGCACTCACTGGTTAAAAATAAAATGCCTTTATTAGTTTACGGCATGTCTTAATGGACAACTTACAAAGTCCCGACGCGTTTCAGCCTATGGCTTTCCTCAGGGGACAAAAAAAAAAAAAAAAACGGGCTTTATACTCGATTATGAACCAAAATTGCCCTGAAATCTGGATGTTGCCCAGGCCAGTCCTTTAAAATATTTCAGTCTTTTTTTCCAAGATGCGATGTTTGACAGAATCACTACAGAAACAAACACTTATGTGGAGCTCTGCACACGAGAAAATAACCAAGATGACAAATACTGAACACACACTGACGGGGAAGAGTTTTATTATTATATTATAATAAGATAAATGAGTTGAATAAGTTAAATGAAAAATGAATTAGGTGCACACAGGTGTACAACAGGTAAAAACAGGTGCACACTTGGCTGTACTGTATCTCGTGATATGAAATCTGTTTAAATACTTTGACAAAGTATTTTAATTTTATTATTTTTTTTATGAATATAGTACTCAGAACATGCAGATATCAGATGCTGAATGTAGTTTTTTTGTTTTCGATTTTGCACCTGACCAGGTAAACTCTCATTTTCAGTGAGCTGTTATACACCTGTAAATGAGTTGAATCACATTTAAACATCCAGAAATGAAGAGTTCAGAGTCGAAAGTTTCCTGAATTATATAAATATGTCCGTGTTTCAATTAAGTTCATGAGTGTAAAAATCATTTATAATCACTCGTGGAAGTCTGTTTTCTTTTATGCACTTATGCTCTAAGGGCAGCCCTAGTAACATATGTATGGGTTGTTCCTAGTCGGCGTCCAGGGGGGAAAGAGTTAATATAATGTGGTTTATCTAAAACTCCACACTGGCCTCTGAAAACTCTTAAAAACTCATCGCAGCGAAAAAACTAGGACGCCCAGAATGCAAAACGAAAGTGAGGTCTAACTTTGGTTCACTGCAAACCGTGACATTTTGACTACTTCTGTTTTTCATGTTCCTTTAATATTATCCTCCGTGCGGATTCCCGTCTATTAGAATTTCAACTTATTCACGCAGCCTACGCAACGTTTCATTTATAAACATTACAAAACCGCCGCCTGTGGGTGCAGACGGAGCTACAAAACTCCAGGGGCCGCTCTACTCTGAAGCGAGAGCCCCGGTTTGCTCCTCCGCTGCGCCGACGGACTTGGTGAAGGCTGCCAGACCGGATCAGACTGGATTTGAGTCGTCCCAGTCACGGCAGGTCCCACGACTGCACCCGTCACGTCCCTGCACCTGTCGCATGTGGCTCTTCGCTCAGTCGTACAGTGATTTAATTTTTTAGATCCTAAAATGTTGGCGTCATGAAGAGGGGTGTGCAGAAATATTGAAATATCGACATATCGTATCGTTTAATGCGATGATACAGTATCGATATCATGGGCTGCTGTATCGATATATCGCCAACAGTATTTTTTGGTATATTTTATTAAATTATTTTGTTACAACGCTACAGTTCAGTGTAAGGAAACTTGTTTATGAGACACATTTGACATTTTCACTGTTTTGATGATTAAAATGTTTGTGTTTTAGGGATGTAACGATATCAAAATCTCATGGTACGATATTTATTGCGATATCTTGAAGAGGCTGGGACACTTTTTTGCTTTTAAAATATCTTGACAAGATTTTGGTGTGAATTATTTCCATCATAATCCCAAGAATTCAAGTCAAAAACATATTTCTTCATGTTGTTTGCACTGAAATGAATCATGGGATATGTAGTTCCCGAAGTTTATAAGCTGTTGCTACTGTAAAACCAAAGAAACTTTTGAATATTGTGACAGTCCACAATATTATTGTGAGACTTTTGACGATACGATATACGACGATATTTCGGTTACTGTTACATCCTTATTGTGTTTCATATGAACTTTGCACAAGAAATGGTTTAACAAAGACTTTTAATATCGCAGACATGATTTAGACTTTCTTTTTTTATTGAACTGTATCAAAACTATTTGAAATATATCGTATGGAATCGAAAGTGCACTGTATCTAGGTATAAGATAAGATAAGATATGCCTTTATTAGTCCCACAGTGGGGAAATTCCAGTGTTGCAACGCACCATTTCAGAACAGCAGGAAAGGGTAACACAGATAATAAATAATAGCTTAAAAATAATTTTAAAAATAGACTTAAAGATGTATGTATGTATGTATGTATGCATCGTATCATGGCCTATGTATCGAAGTATGTATCATATCAGCAACTTCTTAATGATACCCAACCCTAGTCATTAACCAAAATCCACAAACAATGAAAGAGATCAATTCTTATGAGTGATCCAGATTCTTGTCTCCACTTACGCTACTAGGGCCGGGTATCATTAAGAAGTTCCCAATACGATACATACCTCGATACACAGGCCACGATATGATACGATTTTCGATACAGTGCACTTTCGATTCAACACGATGTATTTCAAAACAATTCAATATCGTTCAGTAAAAAATAAAGTCAATGTCAAGTGTATCACATAAATAAGCTCAATTTCATTTCTCTCCAGCGACTAGGTCAGGAATCAGAATACACTAGATGGACCCTGGAATTTGTAGACTACACACCGGCCAATCAGCAAAGAGCTGTGAAGCCATGACGTCAAACTCGTCATGCCTGTCTGTGTCCCTTTTGTACAACAGTAAACAAAGCGTCGAGATGGATGTAGACGGAGACAGACATTCTGTGTTGGCGACGATTCCCCGAGATTGCGGATTTAAAGCCGGAAAAAAGAGAATGTTTGGTGAATTTCATCAAGGGGAAAGACGTTATTGTCCTTCTTCCTACGGGATTTGGGAAAAGTTTAATATACCAGTTAGCGGCGCATTACATACGTCACAACAAAATAGTAAAGGCAGGTTAAATTAAAAAAAGTACCTGCCTACCGTCAAGTGAACACATCCTAATGCTGCGAGGTCAGACGGTTTCTACGAAGTGAAACGAGCTGATGAATCAGGCTAGGGTGTTAGGTAGTGATGATTCGGATCAGAGAGAGACATTTTAGGTCCCAATTCCCGAGGTCGAGGATTTAAAGCCGGAACAAAGGGGATGTTTGGTGAATTTTATCAAGGGGAAAGACGTTATTGCCCTTCTTCCTACGGGATTTGGCGCATTACATACGTCACGACCAAACAGCTGTGATTGGTTAAATTTAAAAAAGTACCCGCCTACCACCGAAACGAAACGAATCCTAATGCTGAGAGGTCAGACAGTTTCCATGATATGAAACCGGCTGATGAATCACTCTACACAATTGTAGCTCTTTCACAAAATAATTTCACAAAATATACCAAAGAAAAAATACTCTTGGTGAGATATCGACACAGCAGCCCACGATACCGATACCGTATCATCAAATTAAACAATACGATATATCGATATTTCAATATTTCCGCAAACCCCTACACGCTACTGAGGAAAAGGCTCATTACTGCATCAGATTTTCATACAGTAAAAAATATTATGTCATTTTCAACACAAAATTCATTCATGGTCTGTTCTATTCATGGCTTTCAGAATGATGAAACCAGACGACTGTTACCATAGCGATTAACGATTTAAAACTAAATATTTGATCTTTTCAATGGCAAACGTCCTCAAAATGTTGCATAAAGCCCATGAATAGAGAGATTTTGAGGATTATTCAGAAGAGAATACCTTGTTTTAAATTGTTAAAAAAGAATGTTGTTAATTGCTATGAAAAATTTAAATCATTCTGAAACAATTTGAAAGTCTGAATCTGAATTTTGAGGATTTTTTCCATTCAAAATATTAGTTATTAGTATGACATTTTTTTTCTTAATTTTTAATTTTTAATTTTTTTGGCTATGGCAATGGCCCTCATTTTTCATCCTTCTGAAGCCCGTGGGAGATACAAACCATTATAAAAAAAAAAAAAAAAAAGTGAACCACGTGATTATGTAAAACAACTGGGGTAGGACTCTAAGTTTTTTAAACTTCATCCTACTCCTTTTGAGCACCAGTTCCCAAATATGTTCATGTACATATCACTATTTTTGTTTTTGTTTTTGAATTTTGTTGTACCTGGCTCGAACAAATAAAATAAAATGAAATGAAAAATGAAAAAATAAAACTGTCCCGGAAATGTCCAAATCTTATCTCCTAGTTGTAGTACGATATCTGGGTATTGTAGTTTTTCGTAATCCTTCTAATCACGCCAACAAACGCTGCATCAAAACAAAAAAATTGTTTAAACCTTACAAATCTATAAAATGCTTTAATACCGTCTGAAAATAAGCTTTAGAGTCCATGTGCTGCGATCGAAACAGCCCAAACTCCCGTCCCCGGCTTCATTAGTGCCTCTGCTGCCCCATAGTCCAGAGTGACCAGGGCCCTGACAGGAGCTCTGACAGGGGCACTGACAGGAGCACACTGGCTTCTGACATTCTTCAGCTGCACAGACATTTTTTTTTTTTTTTTGTTATGACTTGATATTGTCATCCCGAGACAGAAAAAAAAAAATGTGCGAATAGGTTTAAAAACAATATTCACCGGACAATTCGCCACATTTCTGAGCTGGGCAAAAGACCAATCGCATTATTTCTCTCGATCTCACGAAGTTCTGAACGTGACAATATTATTAAACTTGCAAAAAATATATTTAAAAGTCAAATTTCTTCTCCCAAAAGTCTTGTATCTGCTCCAAACCAAACACTTTACTCGCAGAAGATTGGCTGTAGACCCTCCAGACCTCTCCTCAGACTGAAAAAATAAAAATAAACCGTAACGCAGAGACTGTCTTGCCAAATAAACAATGACACTATGGACTGGTTGGAGTGGGGATTATTAAATCTTCCTCTAACTCTAAAGTCTCCTCACACTGTTCTCTCCTCACACTTCTGAAACGAGTTCATTCATTCATCACAACTAATGGATTATTGAAGTTATCACCAGTGTTGGGAAGGTGACTTTTAAAATGTATTTTCCCCTACATATTATAGATTACATACACCAAAATGTAGTTTGTAACGTAATCCATTAAATTACTTAAAATGACTAATGTAATCTGAATACTTTAGATTACTTGATTTGCTGTAGAGAAGCAAAGACGAGGAAATCGTAACATAAGAAGAAGTGAATCTGTTAAAAGTCAATAAAAAAGTCCAGACTTTACTCAACCGTATTAAAAATATTATTGATAGAAGACGAGGAGACACGGTCCACGCAAGATGATTTAGTCCTGTTAAATCCTGTTTTAGTCCTGGTTTAGATCTGGTTTTAGTCTTGGTTTAGTCCTAGTTTAGTCCCAGTTTAGACCTGGTTTTAGTCCTGTTTACTCCTGGTTTAGGTTTAGACCTGGTTTAGACCTGGTTTGGATCTGGTTTAGTCCTGGTTTAGACCTGATTTAGTCCTGGTTTAGACCTGGTTTTAGTCCTGGTTTAGACCTGGTTTTAGTCCTGGTTTAGTCTAGGTTTAGACCTCGTTTAGACCTGGTTTGGATCTGGTTTAGTCCTGGTTTAGACCTCGTTTAAACCTGGTTTAGATCTGGTTTTAGTCCTGGTTTAGTCTAGGTTTAGACCTAGTTTAGACCTGATTTTAGACCTGGTTTAGACCTGGTTTTAGACCTGGTTTGGACCTGGTTTGGACCTGATTTAGTCCTGGTTTAGACTTGGTTTAGACCTGGTTTAGTTTCCGGCAATGAGTGGAATTACCGAGAAAAAAAAAAAAAAAAAAAAAAAAAGGGATATAGCCCAAAATGTGAAAACAGAAAAATACCGCCGTGTAATCCATTTACTTCAACAAAGTAACTGTAATCCAATTACCACTCACTGAAACAGTAACTGTAACTGAATACAGTTACTCATAATTTGTACTCTGATTATGTAACTCCAGTACATGTAATCTGTTACTCCCCAATACTGGTAATTATCACTAATTTCAACTCATTTAAGAAGTGAAGAATCAGTTTGTGAAGTAAACACAAACTCCACGTTATGCCATGAACTGAGAGGAAACGTTTAAGGACGCAGGAATTACTCCAAAATGACACAATAAACAAGTACAAACTGTTTTAATTTAAGACCCATTTTGCTGAAATATACTAAAAGTAGTCTAAGGCTAAGTTTAGACTGCAGCCTGAAGTGACCCAAATCCGATTTTTTGGCCCCTATTTGACCTGTATCTGATCTTTTAATGTCAGTCTGAACCACACAGATCAAATTTTTTCAAATGTGACCCAGGACACTTGGATATGTGCTCCTGAAACCGATACATATCTGATCTTTTGACATGTGACTTCAGTCTGAACGGACAAAGCGCATTCATCCACCTACACGTTATCAACAAGCCACAAATGTACACAAACGTTCTTCTCGTCGTACGAAAATTGTTAATGAACTCCGTGTCACTGAAGCGAAGCACATCACCACTCACCACTCTTGGCTACGTCTCCACATCCACACGTTCCTTTCAACGGACTGAACCACAAAACACCACGGCCAAAAACCTCGTCCTTCTCCTTCTCAATCTCCTCCTTAAAACAAGTAAGTTGTTCATGTTCTGGCTCCGGTACGAGAGGAACTTTAAAATCTCCAGGTGCTCAATGCTGCGTCCATGTTTGGACAACTTCCGTAAACACAGAACACGCTCGCTGCGGTTGACGTCGTCGTGTCTCCAGTGCACATGCGGGACACTTTTACTGTTCACACTGGAGTCACATACAAGTCGCATTTAATTGGAAATGTGAATGACCTCGCAAAAACATCGGATTTCACCCAAAAAAATATGAATTGAGCGTTAAGCCCTGCAGTCTGAACATAGCCAAATTCTCACAGTTACAGGCCTGTTACAATTTAAGTAACTAGTCATGTATCCAAAATTATGACTGCAGCTCAGGCTCCAAGATGTAGAAAAAAAAATCCACTGCGACACTTTGACTATGATTAGATTTGCAATATTTTTAAAACTTTTCAAACTGCACACGCTCTAAACAACCCCACGGGCGGTCACATCTGAAAGAGACTGAAACCTGAACTGATAAACTAACAAGAATCCCATGTGTTTCAGACTTTATACTACAGCTACAACAGGATTTTTCAAGTAAATATGTTGCTCTTTACAGAACACATTCTATTATTGGAGGCCTTTGCCATTTGATGATCGAATCAGAATCTTTTTGAGTTGCCACAATTAAGATCCATTGTGCAGCTCCATCGATTTGATAATAGATCATTACTTTAATGAATCAATAAGATGTTTAGAACACAAACAGCGCACAGAAGAGAGACTTTCTTTTATCAAAAATACAACATGAAAACCTCTTCTCTCAGCACATGCATGTTTTGGAGCCTGACCACTTAATAAGTTGATGATTACTGAAATAATCGATTACTTGCGATTAAACAATGAACTTGTGGCAACTCTAGTCAAAATCACGTGTCAAATTCTCTTCTTCTCTATGTTTCTTGTGCGTGACATGAGCAGAAAACTCAGGTCCCATCAGAGCAGAGCTGAGATGTTGATGGTCCCGACTGGAGCCTGGTACCTGAGTGGATGAGGCCCGTGCGGGGGGTGTTCCTCCTCAGGTTGAAGGTTCCATCGGCCTCAGTCCTGGGCACCTGCCTGTACCTCCGGAGCAGCCCTCTGCGCACGCGAGCACACACAGTGGACATCTCCACAAACAGCACCACAAACTGTCCCTCCCCCCCGGTCCAGTACAAGTCTACAAAAGTTCAGTCAAAGATAATCCGCCTTGTGAAATCAAAATCAAAATCAACATTCAAAAAAAGCAGATCTCTTTTCAAAACCAGTAACTCAGAATCCAAATGTTGACTTGAATCTTGTTTTTTTTTTCCTTCAAATTTTCAGAAGCACATCTCAGAAATTCCCAAACTGAAAGCAGATCTGTGGAAAAGCAGAGGTGAGAATCCTTCAGGGTGAGACGCACACTGCAGGTCCTCCCCCGCTGCTCATGGACCTCACCTGTCCTGTGCCGCGACAGGCAGACGGGTGGACCAATAGGAGCCCGAGCTGGGTGTGCAGGGGGCGGGGCTCACCTGGCTCTACGGGCTCAGGTTTCAGCTCTGTGTAAATGCAAATGAAACCGGACGCCGAGGTGAGGTGGAGATCAGGTGACAACAACAGGACCAGGATGTGCTTTTAAAACAAGAGAGGTAAACTGTGCTCTCAACTATTATGACAGCAGATCAAATATTTCATTTGCATAAAACTGGGAGAGGATTACAACTATGGCTCCAGTTCTGTAATGGACTTTTTCTTTTTTTATGTTTGTTATTTGCCACAAAACTTACAGAATAACAACAGGGAGGATTAGAACATAAACACTGAATGTTATGAATATATAATACACACCTTCTATATTTCTCACAACAGCCCACACACATGTTTCAATTATTACCCTGTTCAATATAAAGCCAGAACTGAGGATAACAAAGCAGCCAAGATACTGAAGCTCATTTATCAAAATCAAAGCAAAATAATTTTATTTAACTGAATATGAAACATCTTCACTCCAACAAACCTTAGTCCAGAACAGAACAGGCAGAACTGTTTTCTTTTACTATGGATCCACCTGGACGACTGTGGGATTACACAGACGTGTCTAGAAATATTTAAACGGTACAGATACTGGAGGAGGCACAGCACCTGCACGAGTCCATGGAAATAGAAACTTAAAACCATACTTCATAGAGATAGATGTGTTTAATGCCATAATGTGGAAAAATATAACCAATGAGACATGTTCATGGAAACAAGCTGTGATCCTCTAGCCAGACTTTTGCCATCTAGAATAGAATAGAATAGAACAGAAAGCCTTTACTGTCATTATACAAAAGTATAATGAAATTCAGAACTGCTCTGTCAAAGTGCACAAATTAATAATACATTTTTTTTTTTAATTTAATTTATTTATTTAATAGGGACAGTGCATATTAATGAACATCTACAACATTGCAGTGTAAATATGACAGATTATAGCAAGACTGCTAATTTCCATCTGTCGTCCCTCGGCAGGAAACACCACAAATTTAAACAAAGCAAAAACAAGTAACAAATCTATACTAAAAGTGTCCACAAGTCTGGTTTTTCTTTAGCCACTCGTTTAAGTAGGACTTGAAGGTGGCAAGAGTTGAAGTTTCTCTTATTGATAGAGGCAGACTGTCCCAAAATGTTGTGTCTCTGACTGAGACACACATTGTCCGAGTGTGGAGCGTCTGTGTGGGACGTCACAGTTCCCCCGGGCTGTGGCCCTAGTTCCCACTCACAGTCTTTACTTTAATAAAATCCTGTAATGGAGGAGGGGCAAGTCCATGCAAAACTTTATAGACAAAACATCCATATTTAAAACCAATAAAATTATTAAAATTAAGCAAATTATACTTGTCTAAAATAGTGCAGTGGTGAAATGAGAATGGTTTCTTGTCCAATATTTTTATGGCTTTTTAAAAAAGTGATTCGACGGGTTTGAGTGTTGTGCAGCAGTGAGTGACCATGTGGTTATGCATATTATATGTTATAAATAAAACATCTATTAACCTAGTGCCTCCACTCAATTTCATTTCTCTCCAGCAACTAGGTCAGGAATCTGAATACTATAGACCAGGCATGTCCAAACTATGGCCCGGGGGCCAAATGCGGCCCTCGGACACATTTTTCTTGGCCCTCAAGCTTCCAGGTAAAAACATTTCTGTTTAACTGTGCGTATAACTGAAAGGTTTTCATTCCGCACTCTTCTCTCCAATTTATGTCTCTCTTTTTTAATTTTAATCTTCATGATTATTTATGTTTTGATTTGTTTTTATTATGATTTTAATGTATTTCTTATTCTGTAAAGCACTTTGAATTACTTTGTGTACGAATTGTGCTATACAAATAAACTTGCCTTGCCTAAATTGGCCCAAGTGACCTTGCATCAATTAAAAAGTAATTTTTTGCTGCAAGTTTTTTGAAAATCTACCTTGATAAAGCAAATATTTAAGATTTCGTGTGTAGTTTAAGGATTTTAGCATGAATAAAGACTGATGGCTCATTCTAACATGATAAACATATTTCAATTATTCCCTGTGCTGAGCACCAGTCTACGGTCCTCGATCGGCCCTCTGCTTCATCTGTGTTTAGAAATGTGGCCCTTGACGAAAAAAGTTTGGACACCCCTGCTATAGACGGTTCGCAAAAACCCTGAAAGTGCGAGTTCGAGCACCAACCAATCAGCGAAGAGCCATATATTCTGTGTTGTTAACGATTCCTGAGATCAAGTATTTAAAGATGGAACAAAGAGAATGTTTGGTGAATTTTATCAAGAGGAAAGATGTTATTGTCCTTCTTCCTACGGGATTTGGAAAAAGCTTAATATACCAGTTAACCCCGTTAGTGGTGCATTACATACGTCACGACCAAATAGGAGCAACTGGTTAAAAAAAAAAAAGGATCCGTCTACTGTCAAGCGAACAAATTCTAATGCTGCGAAACTGTGAAACTGGGTTATGAATCAGGCTAGAGAGACCCCTCCTCCAGACAAAGTACAAGTCAGGTTTGTGGAGATGCATTCATAAGGAGGTTTTTCAGTGCAATAAACAAAGTAAATAAAAAACAGCTTTTATTTGCAGTCTCTGAGGTAACATACCACGGCTTTAAAAGCCGCAGTATAAACACGGCCCACAGAAACTCATTGTGAGTGGAAACAACAGTCAGTGCAGGTCACTGGAGTCCTGAGATTTGAGAGCGGCCTCATTAAGATTTAACCACAATCCTCCTGAGACACCAGAGACCAGCCCCAGACCAGCTGCAGCTCTCTCCAGGAATGTGTGGACCCATGGACACTCAGAACAATCACTCTGGAAGTTTAGGCCTTTAATTCAACTTGATACTTTGTCAATTAACAAGAACAATATTTCAAAAAGATACCAATTTTCCTTTTTGAAGGATAAAGTAAAAAGCTATAGGCAGAAAATAGAATGGATTGGTTTCAGAATTCTAAAAAGTTTCTTGATTAGCTTGGTGATAAGTGATGTTTGCATTAGAAATGAACTGGGAATCATTCAAAAACAATGTACCGTATTTTCCGCACTATTAGGCGCTCTGGATTATAAGACGCACTGTCGTTAAATGGTCTATTTTCAAACTTTTTTCACAAATAAACCACACAGGACTTTAAATGAAACCCAACAGTGTGATGGGTGAGTGGTTTTGTTGGTTTGTGGCGTTCACGGTGACTCTGGGCTTTGTTCACTTGTGGCGTGTAGGGAGGGTGTGTCTGGGACCAACGGATTGTCGGCGTGTTGTCGTGTCCAGAAGTGGCACATTGCGCTCGCTTTTTCAGGTTCGTTCCTTCGTTCCGTTCCTCGTCAGCGTGGAGTGATGAGTGGGACACCCGAGTGGATTCGTGTCTCTGGATTGTGGATTGTGGGGCGCGCGGTCGTTTTTTGATAAGGTTAGAGGCTTAAGAGTGCGCCTAATAGCCCGGAAAATACGGTAAATATCTTTCAAGAGGAATTTCCTGAGCAGACATGAAGCACTACGCAACTTTTCTGGTGTACAGTTTGTCTCCAGGGAAATGTTACCGTTTTATCTAGAATGTTCATCTATATTAAACTTAAATCTCTAAGGAAAAAGCAGGAGACGCCCCAATCCAAGTCATGGGTCAAACTGAGCCCACTCAATGCAATTACAAACAAGATAGACGACTTTAATGCCATACTGCGGAACATCCCAGGTAAAGCAATAACAACTCCACGGAGAGAAAGGAAGTTGCGGACACCATCAGAAAAGTACATATTTAAATAAAAAAACAAACATTTATTACTCCATAGTCCTCTTGATTAAAAAAAATAATAACAAAATAAAATCTCAATCAAATCTGAATAATTGCGGCGCTCGAGCTGCAGCAATTTGCAAACCGTCTCTCCCCGTTCTTCCATATTAGATCCCCGCTCCCACACTTCATCTATCATCACATTACACCAGCCAATATGCAGAAGATCGCAATAATTCTTCTCTTCGTAATGGTTACACCGCAATTAAGAAGACAAAAGAGACGTTGTGATCTCCTCGCTTCTGCCCCACCTGCTCCCACGCGCCGCCGCCGCCTCCTCCTCCGTCCCGAGCCCGCGTGATAAATGAGCGACGCGCCGTGCGGAGTTATTGCCTGGCGCGGCGTGCGGCGGTGGGAGCGCGCCCGGGTTATTTTTACTCAGATTTATGATGAGATTTGCGGCGCGCTCCCACCTGTGCGCAGCCTCTCATATCGTCCCACATCTGGGCACCTCGGACGGGGGACGCGCCGGGTATGTCCTCTGTCACATCCAGACTTTAATGAGAGTCCTCCTCCACGGGCTGAGAGGGAGCGTCATCCCTCATGCACAGCTCCAGCTCGGGTTAAACCACAGAACACACTCACACAGAGAGAGAGAGGGCCAAAGCAAAACAAAGAAATGGACGGGGTTATTTTATGAGGCAAAACAAATGTAACGCCGACATAAACTAGGGATTAGGGCTGTGCCAAAAATCGTAAGATGGATAGATCGCGATCCCTGCTTAGGTCGATCTCGGTGATAAGGCAGCCACACTTAAATCGACGATCATGTGGCTGTAAGAGACGTGGTGCTGACGAGGATTTACGCTCTTGTTTAGGAAAAAGTAACCTGAGCCAGAGTCCGGCACAGGTCCATTTTCGGAGACCTGCACGCGCGCAGTGCAGCACCGCACCCAACCATGCCCATGATCACAAACAAATTACAAGCATTCCAACTGAAGCATCCATCAGAATACGAATTGAAAAGTTACGACTTCAAGAATTACAACCGTGAAATGAAATGAAACGGTTACGCTTTCTTCAGGACGAATACGAATTCACAGATGCGACTTTACTGTCAAAAAGTCTTATGCGCCACACACGCCACGGACTGAACCAGGACTAAACCAGGACTAACACAGGACTAACTTAGGACTAAACTAGAACTGAACCAGGTCTGACTGTCGGGAGGGGCCCGGAGGTGCGCCCACATAGACCGTCGGGTGACCGCAAGCGAAAGGATCTGCGCCCGCAGGCTTGGAGTTCTCTCTCTCAAGTCCAAGATTAGTCCTGGTTTAGACCTGGTTTAGACCTGGTTTAGACCTGGTTTAGACCTGGTTTTGTAATGGTTTTGTTCAAGATTAGTCCTGGTGTAGTCCTGCTTTAGTCCTGCTTTAGTCCTGGTTTTGTCCTGCTTTTGTCCTGGTTTTGTCCTGGTTTGTCCTGCTTTTGTCCTGCTTTTGTCCTGCTTTTTGCTTCCTGCTTTAGTCCTGGTTTTGTCCTGGTTTTGTCCTGGTTTTGTCCTGGTCCTTTGTCCTGCTCCTGTTTAGTCCTGCTTTAGTCCTGGTGTCCTGGTTTGTCCTGCTTTAGTCCTGGTTTAGTCCTGGTTTAGTCCTGGTTTTCGTCCTGCTTTTGTGTCCTGCTGTAGTCCTGCTGTAGTCCTGCTGTAGTCCTGCTGTAGTCCTGCTGTAGTCCTGCTGTAGTCCTGGTGTCCTGTTTAGTCCTGCTTTAGTCCTGCTTTAGTCCTGGTGTAGTCCTGCTGTAGTCCCGGTATAGTCCCGGTATAGTTTTGACCCGCCTGCATACCTGCCCCCTATTTGCCCGACCCGGTGCAGGACTCTGACCTGAGCCACAGCGAGTCCCTTTGTCTCCTCACATGTTCAACAAGTTTTGACTTCAATCTGCATAATTCGCCTAAAAGTCCAGTGTCTCTCTCCCTCTGTGTGTATTAATTCCACCTTAAAATCATATCACAAACAAATAAGAAAAAGCTGGGCAGTTCATCACATTTTAATCCAGAGGGAGATTCCAACTTTTGAACTTTATAACGGAGAGCTCTACAGGAAAAGACTGTGGAGCCCTACGCTCAAAAATATCGGAATATCGATATATCGTATCGTTTAATGTGATGACACAGTATCGATATCGTGGGCTACTCTATCGATATATCACCAAGAGTATTTTTTTGGTATATTTTGCTAAATTATTTTGCGAAAGAGCTTCAATTGTGGAGAGTGATTCGTCGGCCGGTTTCACATCATGGAAACTGTCTGACCTCTCAGCATTAGGATTCATTCGCTCGACGGTAGGCTGGTACTTTTTTATTTAACCAATCGCTGCTAATTTGGTTGTGATGTATGTAATGCGCCAAATCCCATAGGAAGAAGGGCAATAACGTCTTTCCCCTTGATAAAATTCAAACATTCTCTTTGTTCCGGCTTTAAATCCTCGATCTCGGGAATCGTTGCCAACACAGAATGTCTGTCTTCGTCTACATCCATCTCGACGCTTTGTTTACCGTTGCGCTGTTCCACAAAAGGGACCCAGACAGACGTGTGTTTTACTAAATTATTTTCTAACAGAGCTACAGTTTTGTTGCTTGTGGAGTGAAAGGAAACTCATTTATGTGACACATTTGACATTTTGACACTGTTTTGATAATTAAAATGTTTGTGTTTCATATGAACTTTGCACAAGAAGTGGTTTAACAAACACTTTATTATCACAGCCATGATTTAGCCTTTATTTTTTATTGAACTGTATCGAATCGATTTGAAATATATCGAATCGAAAGTGCACTGTATCGAGGTATGTATCGTATCGGCAACTTCTTAATGATACCCAGCCCTAGTGGAGCGGAGCATGTGGGAGAGACTGGACTATTATTTGTGTTAATTGGCCTGTATTAATTTTTAAATATTCTAATGAAATCCATTTTTATTTTTTTTAATTGGACAAACTAAATTGAAATTTAGATTTTAAAAGTTTTTTTTTTTTTTTTTTTTTTTTTAATGCTTCATGCTCAGCCTTACAAATAAGTCTTCAATTCTTCCAATCAATAGGAGGGTTTCAGTCACGTGATCACAATGATGCGCGAATTTCAGGTGGAGGGCAGGAAGTGAAGACAAACACGACAAACAAACACGACTCTGGAGAACACAGATATGGAGAAGAGTTCTTATTGTAAGGATTTAGAGCCAGTAGCGAGGCAAAAGTACGAGCAGTTAGTCGACAAATATATTGGACGTGACCCCGATCTTATTGAAAATGAGAGAATTTTCAACCGAAGTAAAAGATTTGCCGACAATCGAGGCAGAGGAGATCATGAACTATTTAGCTCTTCAGACATCGTTCTACACCAGACAACAGATGAAGGCAAAGTACAAACGTTTGGAGGCATAGAACTTTTTTTGTCAGTGGATGGGTCCTCAACCTCGGTGTAAAACGCCTAAATGATGATTATCGTTTGGTCTTCGCCGGGGTGAGTGTTTCTCTTATTTTATGTGTATAGACGTTATGGGAAAAACTGCAGTGTATCGGCAGTAACCTCTATCCGAACTATTTAATGTCAACAAACGTCTTTAGCCGTTAGTCGTTAATGATTCGTTTATGTTTAGGTAAACCACAAAAAACTATTTATCTTTGTAACAAACCTTTGTCGAAGGGTTCACTGCAGACACGAGCATTAGCGAATTCTGCTCCTCCCGACCGCAAACAGGTTTGTAATCCACTTTTTACGGCGTTGTTCTGTCAGTTTTTCCCATTTCTGACCTTTGTGGACGACTATATTCGGTACTCTAAAAAAAAATTGCTTTTCCTTCTCTCGGTTAGAACGATTGGCACAGCCGTAAACTACACAACACATCGGCATTTTCCTCCAGTCATTTCACTTCCTGCCCTCCATCTGATTTTGCGCACTGACAAATGCAGCCCTGTGACGTCACGTGAACCCCAGATATTCTAGTGGAAAGAGCTGCTTTAAAGTGTTTTCTCTGAGCCACAGGGGGCAGCACTCATGTACTCAGACATTCGGATATTTCAAGTCAGGACCTGAGCTGTGTGTTCTGGATGGACTGTCTCCCACTGAGGAGTCAAACCAACTGCAGACAAACACGCCAGGTCTGGATTACTCACCGCGTCTTTGGTTTTGGCTCTATTTTCTAGGGGTGTGCAAAAATATATATTATATATAATAGATATATCGTATCGTTTAATGTGATGATACAGTATCGATATCGTGGGCTGCTGTATCGATATATCACCAAGAGTATTTTTATGTGTGTTTTACTAAATTATTTTCTAACAGAGCTACAGTTTTGTTGCTTGTGGAGTGAAAGGAAACTCATTTATGCGACACATTTGACATTTTCACTGTTTTGATGATTAAAATGTTTGTGTTTCATATGAACTTTGCACAAGAAGTGGTTTAAAAAACACTTTTAGTATCACAGCCACGATTTAGCCTTTATTTTTAATTGAACCATATCGGATCGATTTGAAATATATCATATCGAATCGAAAGTGCACTGTATCGAGGTATGTATCGTATCGTGGCCTGTGTATCGAGGTATGTATCGTATCGGTACCTTCTTAATGATACCCAGGGAGAGACTGGACTATTATTTGAGTTAATTGGCCAGTATTAATTTTGAAATATTCTAATGAAATCCATTTTTATTTTTTTATTAGACAAACTAAATTGAAATTTAGATTTAAAATTTTTTTTTTTTTTTTTCATGCTTCATGCTCAGCCTTACAAATAAGTATTCAATTCTTCCAATCAATTCTAGTGGAAAGAGCGGCTTTAAAGTGTTTTCTCTGACCACAGGGGGCAGTGCACAGACCTGAGCACAGCACTCATGTACTCAGACTTTCGGATATTTCAAGTCAGGACCTGAGCTGTGTGTTCTGGATGGACTGTCTCCCACTGAGGAGTCAAACCAACTGCAGACAAACACACGCCAGGTCTGGATTACTCACCGCGTCTTTGGTTTTGGCTCTATTTTAAAAAATGTTATTAAAAATGAGAATGACACTGATTTGACGAAGCAACATTCAGAGGTTGAGAGAAGCAGAGAAAACGAGGCCAAGATGTTTTGAATGAGATCACATTCACATGATCGTGCACACAGCTCCTGGCACTGTGTCCACATTACCCAGAATGCACCAGTGAAGCGTGAAGCTCCAGCCTGCTTTCTGTGTCCACTGTCGTCCACAGTCTCCTCACGCGGGCCAACTGACTGGACTGAGAGAGACACGAGACATTACAGGAAGACATGTAACTCAGAGATATAACACGAAGACAAAACACGAAGACAAAACACGAAGACAAAACACGAAGACAAAACACGAAGACAAAACACGAAGACAAAACACGAAGACAAAACACGAAGACAAAACACGAAGACAAAACACGAAGACAAAACACGGAGACAAAACACGGAGGCATAAGACCGGAGATGAAGTGGACACTGGGGCGACTGAGCTCATGGGGCCGTTTACGTCTCCACAGACCTGACCTGAAACTCGGCCTGGTGACATCACCGGCTTTTTTTCATGGAGAGAGAGAGAGAAAGAGAGGGTCAGGTGAAGGGTAGGTAGGAGCAGAGAGAGAGACAGAGAGAGAGAGAGAGAGAGAGAGAGAGAGAGAGAGAGACAGAGAGAGAGAGAGAGAGAGAGAGAGAGACAGAGAGAGAGAGAGAGAGAGAGAGAGAGAGAGAGAGAGAGAGAGAGAGAGAGAGAGAGAGAGAGAGAGAGAGAGAGAGAGAGAGAGAGAGAGAGAGAGAGAGAGAGAGAGAGAGAGAGAGAGAGAGAGAGAGAGAGAGAGAGAGAGAGAGAGAGAGAGAGAGAGAGAGAGAGAGAGAGAGAGAGAGAGAGAGAGAGAGAGAGAGAGAGAGAGAGAGAGAGAGAGAGAGAGAGAGAGAGAGAGAGAGAGAGAGAGAGAGAGAGAGAGAGAGAGAGAGAGAGAGAGAGAGAGAGAGAGAGAGAGAGAGAGAGAGAGAGAGAGAGAGAGAGAGAGAGAGAGAGAGAGAGAGAGAGAGAGAGAGAGAGAGAGAGAGAGAGAGAGAGAGAGAGAGAGAGAGAGAGAGAGAGAGAGAGAGAGAGAGAGAGAGAGAGAGAGAGAGAGAGAGAGAGAGAGAGAGAGAGAGAGAGAGAGAGAGAGAGAGAGAGAGAGAGAGAGAGAGAGAGAGAGAGAGACAGAGAGAGAGAGAGAGAGAGAGAGACAGAGAGAGAGAGAGAGAGAGAGAGAGAGAGAGAGAGAGGGAGGTCAGGTGGCGGGTGGGTGCAGAGAACGAAAGAGAGAGTGAGAAAGAGAGAGCAAGAGAGGGGGGGAAGGTTTAGAGGAGGTAAGGTGGGTGCAGAGAGAGAAAGGGAGGAGGGTCAGGTGGAGGATGAGTGAAGAGAGAGAGAGAGAGGAGGGTCAGGTAAAGGATAGGTGGGTGCACAGAGAGAGAGAGAGAGAAGAGGAGTGTCAGGTGGAGGGCAGGTGGGTGCAGAGAGAAAAAGAGAGGGTCAGGTGGAGGATGAGTGAAAAGAGAGAGAGAAGGAGGGTCAGGAAGAGGATAGGTGAGTGCAGAGAGAAAGAGAGAGAGGGTCAGGTGAAGGCTAGGTGCAGAGAGAGAGAGAGAGAGAGAGAGGTCAGGTGAAGGGTAGGTGCAGAGAGAGGAGAGAGAGAGAGAAGAGAGAGGATCAGGTAGAGGATAGGTGGTGCAGAGAGAGAGAGAGAGAGAGAGAGAGAAAGAGAGAAGGGTCAGGTAGAGTACAGCTGCACCACCTTCAGGGGAAGCAGAATCCAACCTTACGCTTCAGAAAATGTCCAATAACGTCCATTTTAGTCGATTAATCTGTGGCGATTTTCTATTAAAAAGGTCGATATTTAACCAAACTTCTAAAGAACGTGACTCTTGTGAACTTTAAGTCAGGTTAGAAAGCCTCCACCTTCTCAAAAACACACCTGGAGTTGCGTTTTGTTTCATTCGCACACGTCTGTCTACATCTCCAAAGCTCAAAATGCTCCGTTCCAACTCGTGATGTCATGAAGCGTCAGTTTTCAAGTTCACACCTTTAGTTTAGAGCACAGGTGTCAAACATACGGCCCGGGGGCCAGATCCGGCCCTCCAAGACCTTTAATCTGGCCCTCGGCTGATTTTCAGGCTAAAATATTTTAATTATATTTTCTATTAAAATCTTGTTAATTTTCTGTGGTGTTTATCACAGCAGCGTCTCCAGCGTCTCTGTACGTGGCCCCTCCCACCAGAGCAGCACAAATGAAGACTTGTCTCTTTCCAAACGCTCTTAAAGGACGATCGTTTTGACTGTTGACCGTGACACCCTCATCACAAAAATGTTAAAAATGAAAAAAGTGGAGCTGAGTGCAGGATTCCCCCCCCAAAAATTGACTTATTCTTATTTGCAAACAAGTTCATGTTAAAATATTGTGTTGAAATTGCATTTTTCTTAAAGTTTCAGGTTGTTCATAATATTATAATAATTTGTAAAAGAAAGAGTTCATTAATTTAAAAAGATTTTTGTAACAGATTTGTGTTTCTCTGCACCAATATTTTAACTTATTTTTGGGGTTTATATGACATGAGTTTTCTGATCCGGCCCCTTTGGGATCAAAGTAGGTTGGATACGGCCCCCGGACCAAAATGAGTTTGACACCCCTGGTTTAGTAGATTGTAGTAGAGAAATTCCAGGGCTGAAACGATCCAAATGATTCTAGTGAAGGTGTACGGAGTTTTAAAAACACAGCGGAGCCCTTAGAAGAACCTAAATGTACAGATCTTAAACACCTGTGAATGAAACAAAACACAACTCATCGGAAAAAAGCATGATAAAATATTACGGAACAAAAATGACCTTAAACACGTCAGAACTGTGAGTCTAACGTGAGCGCGTGTGATTGTCCTTTGGTAAACGCCTCCTCGAGCTGCTCATGTCACGCTCCAGGTGTGCGTCCAGATGCTCAGAGATGGAGAGAGCGACGGAGGAGGGAGGGAGGGAGGAGCGTAAGGTCAGCCCGGAGATCATGTCCCTACAGACGGACACGCAGCTGGACGCTCGGTCTGAGCCGCGGCAGCTGGCACGGGGACGGCGACACACGATGCCCTTTGGTGCTGACGAGACAAAACGCACAACCGCCGTCGCTCGCACGGCCAAAGACACTCGAGATCTCCTGTGTGAGACGACACGTGTGCAGTTTGACGGCTCCTGCGTGTTAGTCCATACTTAAAGACATGTCCTGCTCATTGATTAGTTAAAAAAGAAGTCATGGCAAATAGGTCTGGGTCTAATACACGCATCAAGAATCTCGGACTTCCGGTCATTGCGCAATACATACTGGGAAGGATCCTCCAAAAAAGTGAGGCATCAAACCTCCATGTTTGATTTCCCAGTGGGATGTGTCTATTGTCAAAGTCGATCTTTTCAAGTCTTTTGAACCATATCACTTTTGTTTCTGGTTCTGATATTGTCATATTTTAGTTTTGGGATTCAGACATCATAATTGTTGTGGTTGTTGGATCCTAACAGCGGAAAACGGCTCGAGAAATGTGTTTGCGAACTCCATAACTGCAAAAGTGAATCAGATGTGTGTGACTGCAAACCTCCGTTCAAACCGTTTCTCTTCCCAACGGAATTGAAAAATAGTGAAAGGTGAAGGCGATGGGCAGGATTGATCCACAGAAAGGATGAAAAAGGAAAACTTTGACTGAGGTACAGAAGACAAACAGACTGAGCTGCACTTTTTTGTTCTTGTGGTTTTACAGCAACATCACGTCTTGGTCTCTTTGCAGTGGAAGGTGTTTCTTGGTGAACAGTTGGTGTCTTTCACTTTGGTGTTGACTTTTTAAATTCGTAACCAAGATTGAGTGAGGGATCGGGATTTTGTTTTGTTGGCGCTCCACATACAAAATGTTCTCTGCAAACTCAGGATGATTTAGGCAGCCAAAGGTTTGCTTTTACTTACTTCAAAATGAAAGGAAACTATTTCTATAAAATATGTCAGTCCTTCCAAGCAAATTTTTATCATTTTAAATACTTTTTTTTTTAAATCATGTACCCTTCATCAACAGTTCAGAGATCGAATAACACAAGATATGATGAAATACATCCATTTATTTACATGATTTGCAGGTCTTTGAAATTTGGGAAATAATTTTTTGTTCCATGTTTCATTCATGGTCTGTTTAAAACATATGTAACTTTAGAACCAAAAATGGTACAGAAAAAAGGTCAACAGTTTCATAAACTAGAGAACATATGTATCTGTTCAATACATTTTTATATCAGATGCATTAACCTGAGGCCAAAGACTTGAGACTTACTTGAGACTTGCACATTATATTTATTGTGATATTTTGGAGACTAACAGAATTGCAGAAATTATGCTTTTTAAGTTTTAAAATGTCTTCTAAAGATTTTGGTTTGAATCCTCACAGTTATAATCCAAAAAACTAAGTCATAACAGTGTTCATGCTGTCTCCACTATTGTTTACTCTGTCATTAATTGAATTTTGATCGCGATTTTTATTTGTGTCAAACAATCTCCAAACTCATATAATCCAGTTGAAATGATTATGTGCAAGTCTCAAGTAAGTCTCAAGTCTTTGGCCTCAAGTCCCAAGTCAAATACAAGTTCAAGTCGAGTCTCAAGTCACTGGCCCATAAATCCAAGTCAAGTCCAAGTCGTCTGCTTTGAGCTTCAAGTCATTTCAAATCTTTAAACCTACTTAGTACTTAGATTTTTGCAGTTTATATAACTCTTAAGTAGGGGTGTGCAAAAATATTGAAATATCGATATATCGTATCGCTGAATGTGATGATACAGTATCGATATCGTGGGCTGCTGTATCGATATATCACCAAGAGTATTTATTGGTATATTTTACTAAATTATTTTGTTACAGCTACAGTTTTGGTGCTTGTTTAGAGGAAGGAAAAAATTTTATGCGACACATTTGACATTTTCACAGTTTTGAGGATTAAAATGTTTGTGTTTCATATGAACTTTGCACAGAAAGTGGTTTAACAAAGACTTTTAGTATCACAGACAAGATTTAGCCTTTATTTTTATTGAACCGTATCGAATCGATTTGAAATATATCGTATTGAATCGAAAGTGCACTGTATCGAGGTATGTATCGTATCGGCAACTTCTTAATGATACCCAGCCCCACTCTTAAGATAAATTGTACTTTAAAAATACTCATATATACATATACTATGATTTTTTTAAAGTATTGAAGTAATTTTTTTTTCCTTTTTAAACGTCTTGACAAGATTTTAGTGTTCAAGTCGAGTCCATTTTATCAAGTCGAGTCCAAGTCCCCCACCTCTGCTACCCATAATCCTACACCTGCAGTCAGTTCAGGCAGAAACAGATATTTACACAGACAAGAACAGGACAAGTTTATCTAAAAAATACACATTAAAACACAGAATTCACTCCTAAACGTTCAGACAATCCACTCCCTACTTTCTCCTTTCTGCAGGTGTAACACACAATCTGTATCGTCCAAACTTTACTGATTAGTCGACCTGAGTAAAGGACTAGAGCCCCACTGCCTTCACAAATCACCGCTCCGTGTTTGGATCCAGTCTGAGTCGGTGCAGTAATCTGGTTTGTTTGCTTCATGTTTTCGCAGTGACTCAGAGACAACAGAACCAGCTGAGATCTTCCTGACAGCCCCCGGCTCCGCTCACAGTCGACGGCTCCGTCCATGTAAAGTGACTAACGCTCCTGTCTGCTCCTGTCTGCTCCTGTCTGCTCCTGTCTGCTCCTGTCTGCTCCTGTCTGCTCCTGTCTGCTCCTGTCTGCTCCTGTCTGCTCCTGGACCCGGATAAGCAGAAGAAAATGGATGGATGGACGGTCATTTTAATATAAAAGCGTTGATGGTTAATTGAAAATTGATCGATAACTCTCCCGACGACCGATTAAGAAAATGTACAATATAAATCTACTATCTGATAAACATGGTTTTAATTGAAAAGGTATTGGCTGTTTCTTTTTTGTGGGATGTCCAATTTATATGTAGAAAAGCACATTAGGGTCGGGTCAAGTGGTAACGGAGGGAAACAGGGGCAGATTTTTTACATTCAAATGTCTCTTATTCAGAAACTAGAGGGACTATTGAAATAAGTAAAGTATCAGAATGTAGGAAAGAGTTACACTCCAACAGGGTCAAGTTAAACCTGTGATATTCTTTCAAGTTGTTGACAAAAAATTAAAAAACTCATGTTGGTAACGGAGGGAATGAAATATGCAGCACTTTTTGGGCAATAAATGGTAACGGAGGGAAAAATAACGGAGGGAAAATTGTGCAAGCAAGTAGAAGCTGCATGATTTTGCATAATTTCTCAGCTTTTTTCTTCCGAATTAGGGATGGGCATGATTCGTCGATTTATCGATAATTGATCATTAAGAATTTCATCGATTACGTTCATTTTAATCGACAAACCGAATGTAGGTTGCTGTGCGTAGCGTGACCAAACAGGTCCGTACATGTCGGTCAGTCTGCAACGTACTGAAGTGCAAATGCGAACGATGTGCAACGATGACTTGTACAAGAAATTCTACGCTTTACGGTCGGGACAAGTGTGAGTCCATGTGCACAGTGTATAAAGCAGCACATATGTTTCTGTGTCCAGTGGGAAAAGTTTTTCCAGGTGAGAGTCGCCCAATGTTGATGACGAGTCCCCACCTCCCTCCCCCCGTACGCTGTCCTGGTTTTGACAAACACAAATCTGGTCACACTAACCTGTATTCACCTGAGTCATGTCTTTTAATCCAACACAAGTTGAACCGCATCAGCGACACAAGAGCTGTAGTTTTATCTTCGCTTAGTTTATGCAAATTAGTGATGCAGTTTTAAGTTTCGTTTCTGTGAGAGTTGAACAAAACTGAATTAAACACATTATAATGTCAAACGGGCTGATGTGGCTCTAGAGTCGTTACGGTTTATATGTCGTAAAGTTGAATTTATTTATGCAGATTAGTAGCGCAGATAGTAATAATAATGATGACAATTTTAATATAAAAACGTTAATGATTAATCAATAATCGATTGTTAATTTTTCCGACGATCGATTAAGAAAATTTCATCGAATGCCCATCCCTATTCCGAATACTTTAATATTACTTCAAAATGAAAGGAAACTATTTCTATAAAATATGTCAGTCCTTCCAAGCAAATTTTTATCATTTTAAATATTTTTTTTGGAAAAATCATGTCCCTTCATCAACAGTTCAAAGATGGAATAACACAAGATATGATGAAATACATCAGTTTATTTACATGATTTTCAGGTCTTTGAAATTTGGGAAATAATTTTTGTTCCATGTTTCATACATGGTCTGTTTAAAACGTATGGAACTTTAGAACCAAAAATGGTACAGAAAAAAGGTAAAGAGTTTCATAAACTAGAGGACATATGTATCTGTTCAATACATTTTTATATCAGATGCATTAAGTTGAATTTTTGACCTTGTGTTTACTTCTGCTTGACTGGGCTCATTTGTAAAGGTCACTTATGTTGGCGTATGTTTGGTAAAAGTGTCTCTCTTGATTTTGCTTTTCCAATGTGGCTCTTGTGAATAAAATGGTGAGTATCAGTGGGTTAAAGCCGCCTGTCACTCACTCATCACGACAGAGGCTGACCAATAGGAACTTGTGGGTGTGTTTAAGCAAAAACCCACATTAAACAGAAGCGCTGAATCACGATGATCACAAAACCACCAACAGAAACATCACAGGTGCTCACTCCGCAGAAAATAATCTACAAACCTGCTCTGAAATGCATGGGATTCTTATTTTAGCTTAGTCCGCTGCTATTCCAGTCTCCTCTGAAATGTTAATGCTCCCGGATGTGTGCGCGCCGGGGGTCAAACGCAGAGTCCAGAGCGGAGCCGGGGCCAGAGGGGCCAGAGGGGCCGAGGGCCGGAGGGGCCGAGGCAGAGGCAGAGCTCCAGCGCTGAGAGGACACGGTGCCCTTCACACTGCACCACTCTGTCTGCGGCACACAGCTCCATCTGAGGCTCCGCGCTGAAATAGGATCTCAGAGTTGTACACATCTCACTCTGGATTACAGGAAATAGTACATAGCAAAAAACAACGCAAAACCAAATGAGAACAAAATAATTCACGAGTTACAGAGACCGAAACTAGTGTGATACTGTCTGATATCAATACTAGGGACATGTTATACCTGTTATAAAACTCAGACTCTATATTCTGTCCAGTTTATCCAATTTACAGACAGATAATTTACTGTTAAAGACTTACAGCGGTAGTTTACTTTCTTTACTGGCTAGAATGTCATGCAAAAAAACCATTAGGTCGACCTACTGTCTTTAAATATGACAGTAAGAGGCAGAATAACAAGTCCTGGTCCAGTCCTGGTCCTGGTCCTGTCCTGGTCCTGGTCCAGTCCTGGTCCTGGTCCTGGTCCAGTCCTGGTCCAGTCCTGGTCCAGTCCTGGTCCAGTCCTGGTCCTCCGGTCCTAGTCCAGTCCTGGTCCTGGTCCGGTCCTGGTCCTGGTCCGGTCCTGGTCCGGTCCTGGTCCTGTCCTGGTCCTGGTCCGGTCCTGGTCCAGTCCTGGTCCTGGTCCTGGTCCAGTCCTGGTCCAGTCCAGTCCTGGTCCTGGTCCAGTCCTGGTCCTGGTCCTGGTCCTGGTCCTGGTCCTGGTCCAGTCCTGGTCCAGGTCCTGGTCCTGGTCCTGGTCCTGGTCCAGGTCCTGGTCCTGGTCCAGTCCTGGTCCAGTCCAGTCCTAGTCCAGTCCAAGTCCAGTCCTCATTCAGTCCTAGTCCAGTCCTGGTTCAGTTCTGGTTTAGACATGTTAATCCTGCTTTAGTCCAGTCCCCGTTCAGTCTTGTTTTAGGTCATGTTAATCCTGGTCCAGTCCTGGTCCAGTCTTGGTCCAGTCCTGGTCCAGTCCTGGTCCAGTCCTGGTCCAGTCCTGGTCCAGTTCTGGTCCAGTCCTGGTCCAGTCCTGGTCCTGGTCCAGTCCTGGTCCAGTCCTGGTCCAGTCCTGCCAGTCCTGGCCAGTCCTGATCCTGTCCTGGTCCAGTCCTGGTCCAGTCCTGGTCCAGTCCTGGTCCAGTCCTGGTCCAGTCCTTCAGTTAAATATTGTTTAATGATCCTGTGTGTCTTTTTCTCTTTTCAAACTTCCTTTTTGATTAAATCCTCAGGTTTGTCGAGCCCCGAGAGGCGACGCCCGCTGTGATTTTCGGACTCTACAAAACCTGAACAGAAGAACTTTTCCCGTCGCATTTCCGCTCACTTCCTCCGCGGCCCAAAGTCCGCCCGTTCCTTTGCCCTCCGAGTGTTTTCAAATCTCCTCTTACATAAGCACACTTAAGCCCTTTTCAAATCCCGCTCGTTTCATCCAGGTAAAAGTTCAGTCTCCGCCGCCCACTTTGTGCCAACTTCAAAGCTGCGGCGAGCGGGACTGTTTTACCCAGCATGCATCGGTGTCCCAGGTGGCGGCGGTGCGGTCCAATCAAAGCTGGCGCGGCGGCCGGGGCTTGTTGTGATGCGCGGCTAATTGTGTGTGGGAGACGGAGACGTGTGCGGCGGGCGTTTGGTGAAGCAGGACCGGGACTAAATATAACTTCAAAGTCGTCGCGCGGACCTGCTCCTCCTCCGCCGGGTCACACCGACGTACGCTCGCTCGCTCCGACGGCTGTGGGCACCGAGGGGCGTTTTAACCACAAATTTGGTTTAGAATTTTTCAGATTTATTCGTGGAAAGGCCCTTGAGTCTCGTTTTCAAGTGGGACCATGAACGTACAACATACAGTTTACAAACACAACAACACAGAAAACAACATCATACACACACATACAACACAAGTACAGTGTCGGGGAGTAACAGATTACATGTACCGGAGTTATGTAATCAGAGTACAAATTATGAGTAACTGTATTCGGTTACAGTTACTGTTTCAGTGAGTGGTGATTGGATTACAGTTACTTGGTTGAAATAAATGGATTACACGGCGGGATTTTCCTGTTTTCACATTTTGGGCTAAATCCCCCCTATTCCTTTTTTTTTTTTTGGTAATTCCACTCATTGCTGGAAACTAAACCAGGTCTAAACTAGATCTAAACCAGGTCTAAACCAGGACTAAAACAGGACTAAACCAGGACTTAAACCCAGGTCTAAACTAGATCTAAATTAGATCTAAAACAGGTCTAAACCAGGACTAACCAGGACTAAAACCAGGACTAAAACAGGACTAAACCAGGACTAAAACAGGACTAAACCAGGACTAAACAGACTAAACCAGGACTTAAACCAGGTCTAAACTAGATCTAAACCAGGTCTAAACCGGGACTAAAACAGGACTAAAACCAGGTCTAAACTAGATCTAAACCAGGTCTAAACCGGGACTAAAAACAGGACTTAAACCAGGACTTAAACCAGGTCTAAACTAGATCTAAACCAGGTCTAAACCAGGACTAAAACAGGACTTAAACCAGGTCTAAACTAGATCTAAACCAGGTCTAAACCGGGACTAAAAACAGGACTAAAACCAGGACTTAAACCAGGTCTAAACTAGATCTAAATTAGATCTAAAACAGGTCTAAACCAGGTCTAAACCAGGACTAAAACCAGGACTAAAACAGGACTTAAACCAGGACTTAAACCAGGTCTAAACTAGATCTAAACCAGGTCTAAACCAGGACTAAAAACAGGACTAAAACCAGGACTTAAACCAGGTCTAAACTAGATCTAAATTAGATCTAAAACAGGTCTAAAAACCAGGACTAAAACAGGACTTAAACCAGGACTTAACCAGGTTCTAAACTAGATCTAAACCAGGTATAAACTAAAACAGGACTAAACCAGGTCTAAACTAGATCTAAACCAGGTCTAAACCGGGACTAAAAAAGGACTAAAACCAGGACTTAAACCAGGTCTAAACTAGATCTAAATTAGATCTAAAAACAGGTCTAAACCAGGACTAAAACCAACTAAAACCAGGACTAAACCAGGACTAAAACCAGGACTAAAACTAAAACCAGGTTAAACTTAACCAGGACTAACCAGGACTAAACTAGATCTAAAACAGGTCTAAACCAGGTCTAAACCAGGACTAAAACAGGACTAAAACCAGGACTTAAACCAGGTCTAAACTAGATCTAAATTAGATCTAAAACAGGTCTAAAATAGGTCTAAAACAGGACTAAAACCAGGACTAAAACCAGGACTTACAACCAGGTCTAAACTAGATCTAAACCAGGTCTAAAATAAAACCAGAACTTAAACCAGGTAAGGACTAAAACAAAACAGGACTAAAACAGGACTAAACAGGACTAAACAGGACTAAACCAGGACTAAAACAGGACTAAAGCCAGGACTTACACCAGGTCTAAACTAGATCTAAACCAGGTCTAAACCAGGACCAAAAACATGACTAAAACCAAAACTTAAACAAGGTTTAAAACAGGACTAAACCAGGACTAAAACAGGACTAAACCAGGACTAAACCAGGACTAAAACAGGACTAAATCATGCTGCGTGGACCGTGTCTCCTCATCTTCTATCAATAATTTTTAATACAGTGAAGTAAAGTCTGGGCTTTTTATTTTCTTTTAGCAGATAAAACATCTTATGTTTCGATATTCTAGTCTTTGCTTCTCTACAGCAAATCAAGTAATCCAAAGTATTCAGATTACATTACTCACTTTAAGTAAATTAATGGATTATGTTACAAACTACATTTTGGTGTGTGTAATCTGTAATCTGTAGTGGAAAACATTTTAAAAGTAACTCTCCCAACACTGCACAAGTAACAGGATCATTTTGCTCATTCCCTCGTGCTGTAACGATATCCAAGTCTCACGATACGATATTGTCACGATATGAACCTCACGGTACGATATTTATTGCGATATCGTGGGAAACTTCATGATATGGTGGGGAGGCTCACGATTAGGGATGTAACAATATCCAAATTTCTCTGTTTGATATTTTCACGATGTGCATCTCACGATATGATTTTTATTGTGATATTTTGTGGAGGCTGAACAACTGGGGTCAGTCTTATCATCAGAAGAGCCTCTAGTCAGAAAATCCATGTTCAGGTCGTGTTACAAATTGTTACAAATGAAATTATATTTCAAGTTTTAAATATTTTAAAAAGTAAATATTAAAAGTAATAAATATATTAAACCCTTAAAATACAGCAAAAATGTTATTTTAAATAATGATTTGGGTGGAAATGTCTGTGTTAAGTGTAACAGGGTTAATAATTGTCTGATTTTCAGGCAACAACTTGCAAAATGTTCAGTAATTCGAGCTCTACAACCTTCGTTTCCATTTTATTTTAAATCTTTTTCTTTTAATATAGCATTTTGATGTTGCAGCCATTTTTAATTGGTAAACATCCAAAAGTTTACTAATTCTTCCCTGATATCCATCCTGTTGCTTTCATCAAATATACATTCAGTTGTTCAAGAGATGTGTTGCTGACAAACCAATAGAAGAGGGAATGATTTTCTGACTAGTGGGTTTTCTGACTATAAGGGTGTAACCCAACAACTAAAACTGACTATGTTACTTTTTCCTCTTAAAATGCCTGGACAAGACTTAATCCAAAGAACTAAGACTTTAAAGTGTTAGAACTGTTATTTCTTGTAGTCTGCACTGAAACCACATCACTCCTGTTCTTAAATCCTTGCATTGGCTCCTCGTACATTTTAGAATCAATTTTAAAATTGTAATAATTGTTTTTAAGAGTCTTAATAGAACATTGGCACATTCCCATTTATTTGAACTCCTTCAGCCACATGTCCCATCCAGAGATCTGCGCTCTGCAGACCAGCACCTCCTGCCGTCCCCAGGACCAGGCCGAGGACCAGAGGAGATGGGACCTTCTCTGTGGTCGGTCCATGACTGTGGAACACTTTACTTTTGCACATTAGAACTGCACAAACCCTGGAGCACTTTAAATCCTCACTCAAAATGCACCTTTTCTCCCTGGCATTTGTCCAGAGTTAGACACCTTGCTGTTGTAGTTCGATATATTCTGACGATACGATATCAGGATATTTCACTTATTGTTACATCTCCATCATTAACATAAACACAGTGTTAAATGGGGGAGTAACGGTTCATGTATTTGTGCTGAACCGTTTCAGTTCGGGACATTTAGCTTCAGTGAACCCAAAACTGTTCCACTCCTTGTGTTAACAGAATCAACAGCAGCGAGTCTGTTTTCAGGTGAGTTAACAGAGTCGTTCTAAAGGAGCCGAGAGAATAAGAGACGTCAGCGATGGAGGCGGATTGTTCCAGATTGTTGAGGAGGCCTTAAAGCGAAAGGACCTCCGACCCGCCGCCTTACGGATGGGAGGAACAGTACATGTTAGATGCTCACAGTGAATTGTAGCAGACTGGGCAAGAAAACATTTCAGACATGATGGAAAGTCAAAATAAATACATTTAGAGATAAACTGAAACCAGAGGTACTGTCGTCTTTTTTCAGGCTTTAACCAGTCGAGCCGATCGTACAACTCACAGTGATGAATTCTACATGGACATTTTAAGATGAATTTACATAAAGTGTTGAACAAAACATTTAAATAAGTAAAATTTGATTGTTTAAATGCCGAAAGAAACACATCCAGACAGAACACTGCAGGATTATTTCGAGCTCAAGAGCTGCTTATACAATATATCTGTACAAATATAGAGACACTAACGCCCAAAGAGGAAATTACAATTATAACTTTTGTGATTTGTTAATTGTGATTATTTCAGTTGTGATTTTCGAGCCTCTTCACCAAAACTGGAGCCTAACAGCAGAAGACGTGTGATGTCTCCAGTTCTGTGAGGCCTGACTTGGGTCACAGCCTCAGAGGAAAACAACATTTGTGCGTTTAAATTAGAGTGGTTCCGATATCGAACACTTTTCAGGTATCGATATCGGCGAGTACTCAGACCAAATCACCGATCCGATACTACTCTTTTATTATATTGTTCACAATGAGGACCTGTAGATGCAAGAACTCAGTTTAGTGTTGGTTTAGTCCTGGTTTAGACCTGGTTTTTGGTTAATCCAGGGTTCGGTCCAAGTTCAGACCCAACTCAGTCCTGGTTTAGTGCTGGTTTATCCGAAAAAGCAGGACTGGACCAGGACTGGACCAGGACTGAGTTAGGTCTGAACTTGGACTTAACCTCGGTTTAACCATAGATAAAGCAGGACTAAACCAGGTCTAAACAAAAACTGAATTTGGACTAAATCAGCACTAAACCAGGACTAAACCAGGTCTAAACAAAGACTGAACTTGAACTGAACCAGGACTAAACCAGGACTAAACCAGGACTAAACAAAAAGACTGAACCAGGACTAAACCAGGACTAAACCAGGACTAAACCAGGACTAATCGCAATACTGAACCAGGAGGACTAAACCAGAACTGAACCAGGACTGACCCAGGACTGATGCCAGGACTGAACCGGGACTAAACCAAGACTAAACCAAGACTAAACCAAGACTAAACCAGGACTAAACCAAAGACTGAACTTGGACTGAACCAGGACTAAACCAACACTAAACCAGAACTGAACCAGGACTGACCCAGGACTGATGCCAGGACTGAACCGGGACTAAACTTGGACTAAACCAGATCTAAATAAAGACTGAACTTGGACTAAACCAGGACTAAACCAGGTCTGAGCTTGGACTGAACTTGGACTAAGCAAGCAGTAAACTTGGGCTAAACTTGGACTAAACCAGGACTAAACCAGGACTAAACTTGGACTGAAACTTGGACTAAGCAAGCAGTAAACTTGGGCTAAACTTGGACTAAACCAGGACTAAACCAACACTAAACCAGGACTAAACCAGGACTAAACCAGGACTAAAACCAGGACTAAACCAGGACTAAACAAAGACTGAATTTGGACTAAACCAGGACTGAATTAGGTCTGAACATGATTTTCAGAAGAATTTTCACACTAAAAAAAATCAATATTTACACTTTTTGGACAGAGACATGGATGATTATCGACATGTTAAAAACTGTATTTCTGTGGCTGAGTCTTACTGCAAAAACAAACAAAAAAAAAAAAAAAAAAACCCTAAAATCCAAAATAAAACACTATAAACGGGCCCTTGCGTATCGTATAGTCCATGTTGTTTCCAGGCTCTCCCCCTCACACTCGCGCTGCCTCAGACCGGAGCGTCTCTGGGACCACGCGGGGCCGTCACATTAACGCTAATGTCACCGCCACTTTAGCACCAGCTGTAATTACACCAGCGCAAGGCCTGATGGGAAATGTAGTCTTCCACATGAGCTTTCCCTTTATTAAGCGACTACGGCCCGGCGCTGCAATCAACATTTATTTATAGCCCACAGTAGGCTTACGCGTTGTCAGGGCGATGGGAAAAAAAAAAAAAAATTGGACCGTTGCCGTGGCGATTAACAAATGACAACAATTTACAACAAAATGGCTCGAACTGAACTGCAGCTCGAGTTCTTACAGTTAAAAAAAAATAAAACTGCAACCCCGACTGAATCTGGGTTGGGAGAGAGTTACGCAAAATTGACTTTCTGGAGCTTTCTGCCGTGTTCTAACGTTGTTCCCTCGTCAAAAACACGCCCGGAGAGGTTTTAAAAGTCATCCATGCATGTGTGAGTAGTTCTGCAATCTCCGCTCAACCCTACGGTTAAACTCATGCTCCCGCACGTTTCAGAAAACACACAAAAACGGGATAAAAAAAACAGCATAGTCGTCTAAATACAACTGTTCTAAAACTCAGCCTTATGTAGCAGATAATACTCCCTACAACTGTACTAAAACTCAGCCTTATGTGACAGATAATACTCCCTACAACTGTACTAAAACTCAGCCTTATGTAGCAGATAATACTCCCTACAACTGTACAAAAACTCACCCTTATGTAGCAGATAATACTCCCTACAACTGTACTAAAACTCAGCCTTATGTAGCAGATAATACTCCCTACAACTGTACTAAAACTCAGCCTTATGTGACAGATAATACTCCCTACAACTGTACTAAAACTCAACCGTATGTGACAGATAATACTCCCTACAACTGTACTAAAACTCAGCCTTATGTGACAGATAATACTCCCTACAACTGTACAACTCATCCTTATGTAACAGATAATACTCCCTACAATTGTACAACAACTCACCCTTATATAACGGATAATACTCCCTACAACTGTACAACAACTCGCCCTAATGTAACAGATAATACTCCCTACAACTGTACAAAAACTCACCCTTATGTAATGGATAATACTCCCTACAATTGTACTAAAACTCACCCTTATGTAGCAGATAATACTCCCTACAAATGTACAACAACTCACTATTATGTAACAGATAATACTCCCTACAACTGTACAACAACTCATCCTTATATAACGGATAATACTCCCTACAACTGTACAACAACTCGCCCTAATGTAACAGATAATACTCCCTACAACTGTACAACAACTCGCCCTAATGTAACAGATAATACTCCCTACAACTGTACAACAACTCACCCTAATGTAACAGATAATACTCCCTACAACTGTACAACTCATCCTTATGTAACAGATAATACTCCCTACAACTGTACAACTCACTGTTATGTAGCAGATAATACTCCCTACAATTGTACAACAACTCACCTTTATGTAACAAATAATACTCCCTACAACTGTACAAGAACCCATGTGTATGTAACAGATAATACTCCCTACAACTGTTCAAAAACTCATCCTTATGTAACAGATAATACTCCCTACAACACCAATTTTTGCTACAACAACAACAAGTTTTGCTACTTATTCAGAATTTATTTGACCATTTATTGTTTTACTCTTTATTATATTTTATTGTGATGTGTGAACTGCTGTTTGTCTCAGTCTCAGTCTCAGTCATGTGTTGACAGTTTGCCTTCTTCTCAGAGTATAAGAGCTCAGCAGCTGCAGCGGCTGCACTAGCACTGATCCACGACTTTATGTAGTTTAGGTTGTGACCGTTCAGATCAGAGAAAGTCCTTTTAGATTTAAACCAAATAGATTTTAACACTGAAACTGGCGACACAAATGAGAGACTCATGAGGAGCTCGTTGTGTTTTTTTGTCTGGATAATCGTCTTGAACAAGGATGGGCGTGATTAGTCGACAAATCGATAATTGATCATTAAGAATTTTGTCAATAATGTTAATTTTTAATCGACAAATCAAATGCAGGTTGCTGTGGCAGTGTAAGGGGACGAGGCTGCGTCTGACACAAACACTGGATTTGCTTCCTCACAGTCCCACGTTTGGTCTCTGGCTCCTTGGAGACTCTGTTCCTCTCAGTGAGTCTGTTTACAGCGCATCAGTGTCCCGGGTTTGATCGGGGTTTTTGAGTGTCCCGGTTTCGTCATGGTGCATGTAAACGCAGTATCCTGGTCACTGCAACTAGGGGTGTCAAATTATCGCGTTAATTGCGATTAATTAATTACAGTCATATTTAGCGCGTTATGTTTTTTAATCGCGTTAATCTCATTTTTAATCTCTAACTTTACTGTTTCTGTATGTGAGTTGCTTTATTATAAAATCTGTTTTTATGTGTTGCTGGGACAACAACACACACACACAAAAACACATTTATACATTTTTTTATTTCGGTAATTTCACTCATTGCCGGAAACCCACACAAAACGCGATGAGACTTGGGCTCAACAGCCAATTTTATAAAGTCACTTTTTTTGTTCTATATCAGTCTTTTGATCTGCCACAATAATGTAATAATGAATTTAAAATGAAAATACCTCAAATTGAAGCTTTTCTCAGCAATTTTTAGATGAGATTAAAATGAGATTAATTAGATTAATTAATTACAGATCATAATTAATTAATCTCTCAATTTTTTTTAATCGCATGACAGCACTAACTGCAACATAAAGTTGAGTCACATGCGTCCAAAAGACAAACACTTTTCAGTCTTTTCATCACAACAGGAGCCAAAATAAATAAAGTGACCAACATAAATAAAGAGCTGCACTAAACCTGCACACGTCTGATCTGTGAAAACATCAACCATCTCCAACGCGACAAACACACAGAACAGACTCACCATCATCATCATCATCATCATCATCATCATCATCATCATCCCTCTGAACACTCATATTCCACTGAGTCGTGTCCTTTAGTCCGACTGAAGCTGAACCGCATCAGCGCACAAGGAAAGAGCTGTTTTTATCAGTGCTTATATATGAGCCTTGAGGTTTTAAGGTTAGTTTCTGTAAAATGTAAACAAATGTGTCAAATCTGCATTAAACACACTGTAAAGTCAAACAGGCTGATGTGGCTCTACAGCAGGGGTGGGCAAACTACGGCCTGGGGGTCGTATGCGGCCCTTTAAACCTTTTAATCCGGCCCGCCGAACTGGAATAAATTACAATAATAAACCTTGTTGATGTTTTATTTTTCCTGCATTTCCCAGTAGATGGCGCACTATATAAATATACATTGAGGTGCGGTGTATTATGTTGGCCGCAATGCTTTATGGGAAAGTGTTCTTATAGGAGTTATTCGGACCATGAGTGAAGTGGTGGTGTTCAAGATATAAGTTTGCACTGCTTCCAGTTTCAGTTGGTCAAAATCAATCACAAGGATTTTATAGATGTTGTGTTTTAAGACTTAATGCACAGAACGTGTTAAGAGTCATGTTGAATCGCACGCGACTTTGTAGTGTGGGTTCTGTTTCTTAGTAAAATATAATTCCTCCCAAGTCACTTTCGCCTGTGGTATGCAGTGGAGTGGATCTGTTGATTTTTGTGTGTTCCTGATTTTTCGCGGCATTGTCGAAGTGTGTAGTGCGCTTCCTTCATAAGCCCTACATTAGCGAAAATGCGAATATAATGCAGCTGAGCTCTTAAAGGTTGTATAGAGGATTTTTTTAAGGGAGGAGAAATACAGCGACAGTCCTTGTGCGCGTTCAGAATTACTGTTGAAGTTTCCTGTCTAGAAGTAATTCAACGACCGACGCGTCAGTTTTTAGACTCTTCGTCTGCTTCGGTCGCGCCATCGCTGGACGAGATCTCCAAGAATCACCTCAGTTTGGCTTTGCTCCTTTTCCTCTTCTCTTCTTCTTTCAGCGACCTCAAAAACAGACTTTCTTTTGCGGCGAACCGGTCGTGGATTCTCGTCCGCCGTCGCGACAAACTTTGTGCGAAATGCAAGGAAGCGACAGTTCGAAAATGCCTCTAAGAACCGCTGTGTAAACCACGTAATCCACGCGCTCCGACGAGTCAGTTATACTAGGGGGTTTGATTGACAACCGAACAGCCAATAGAAAATGAGGGAGCCTCGTTTTCTATTGGCTGATGTTTATCCGGCCTCAACACGTCCACAGTTGATAGATTTTTGTTCTTTTTTTTTTTGGTCATCATAATTACAAAGCTGCTGCGTCTCTGTAATGGTATTTTAAACTTTCACTGACAGTTTGAAACAAAAAAAAATCCTCCATACAACCTTTAACACGTCATGTCCTGTGTTCTGTCCGGCCCTTCAGGCAAATTTTAGGACCCTATGTGGCCCGCGAGCCAAAATGTTTGCCCACCCCTGCTGTACAGTGTTTATGGTTTATATGTTGTAAAGTTGAGTTTATTCATGCAGATTAGTAATAGTAATAATAATAATGTTGATCATTTTAATATTAAAGCGTTAATGATTAATCGAAAATCGATCGTTAATTCTTCCAACAATTGATTGAGAAAATTTATCAAATGTCCATCCCTCGTCTTCATGTTTATGAAATTGCTCATCAAAATCTTACAGTTCCTTGATCAAATACCTGATGTTCTGAACAGGACAGAACGTCTCACGCTAAAAGTCAAACAGAGGAAGAGGAAGAGGAAGGAGGGTGGAGGCGCGTGTGGCGTGTGAGAGGACAATACTCTAACACCTTCCCTCCTCACGAGCCTGTGCGAGTGTCGTGTTTGATGAACACATGTTTAGTTCATAAAGTGTGCAGCTGTGAGTCTGACGTAGAAGCACACACAGGGTTAAACACAAAACACTGGTGTAAAAGGCTCACAGTTACAAACACACAATAAGTGCAACAAAAATAATCTAAAGTCAGTGTTTGGGAGTAACAGATTACATGTACCGTACTGTATTACATAATCAGAGTACAAATTATGAGTAACTGTATTCAGTTACAGTTACTGTTTCAGTGAGTGGTAATTGGATTACAGTTACTTTGTTGAAGTAAATGGATTACACGGTGGGATTTTCCTGTTTTCACATTTGGGGCTATATCTTTTTTTTTTTTTTTTTCTCGGTAATTCCACTCATTGTTGCCAGACACTAAATCAGGTCTAAACCAGGACCAAACCAGGACTAAACCAGGTCTAAAACCAGGTAAACCAAAACCAAAACCAGGTCTAAAACCACCAGGACTAAACCAGGTCTAAACCAGGTCTAAAACCAGGTCTAAAACCAGGTCTAAAACCAGGACTAAAACCAGGACTAAACCAGGTCTAAAACCAGGTCTAAAACCAGGACTAAACCAGGTCTAAAACCAGGTCTAAAAGGTCTAAAACCAGGTCTAAAACCAAAACCAGGTCTAAACCAGGTCTAAACCAGGTCTAAACCAGGTCTAAAACCAGGAAAACCAGGACTAACCAGGTCTAAACCAGGTCTAAACCAGGACTAAACAGGTCTAAAACCAGGACTAAACCAGGTCTAAAACAGGTCTAAACCAGGTCTAAAACAGGTCTAAAACCAGGTCTAAACCAGGTAAACCAGGCTAAAACCAGGTCTAAAACCAGGACTAAACCAGGTAAACCAGGCTAAACAGGTCTAAAACCAGGTCTAAACCAGGTCTAAACCAGGTCTAAAACCAGGTCTAAACCACAGGTCTAAAACCAGGTCTAAACCTAAACAGGTCTAAACCAGGACTAAGGTCTAAAACCAAACCAGGTAAACCAGGTCTAAAACCAGGACTAACCAGGACTAAAACCAGGTCTAAACAGAAACCAGACTAAAAGGTAAACCAGGTCTAAAACCAGAACTAAACCACCAGGTAAACTAAAACCAGGTCTAAAACCAGAACTAAACCAGAACTAAACCAGGTCTAAAACCAGGTCTAAACCAGAACTAAACCCGGACTAAAACCTCTTCTATCAATAATATTTTTAATACTGTTGAGCAAAGACTCGACCTTTTCATTTTCTTTTATCAGACAAAACATCTTATGTGAAGATTTCCTCGTCTTTTGTTTCTCTACAGCAAATCAAGTCGTCCAAAGTATTCAGATTATGTTCCTCACTTTAAATAATTTAATGGATTATGTTACAAACTACATTTTGGTGTTTGTAATCTGTAATCTGTAGGGGAAAACATTTTAAAAGTCACCTTCCCAACACTGTCTTAAATCAAAAGCAAAAGTTTGGGCGACCAGGACCTCATCCACCGATTCCTCGACCAAAGTGTCACCGCACTTTACCAAATCCAACTTCGTGAAAACAAACGTGACATAAACAGTCAGACAAAAACAGACAAAAGTGACTTGAAATTACTTTTTTTTTTAACTTCTGGAACGGTCACGAGTGGTTTTGTTTAGTTCTCCAAAAATGAACATTCATTATTCAGAAGACTAAGATGTACAAAACAAACGTGTTACAATCTGAGAGCCAATGAACATTATCAGACCAGAGTTCGTTCCAAAGGTAGAGTGACTTTATGGGGCAGTAAACAGCACAACAACGTGACACTAATCAGGTTTTTCACGGTCAGTCCTCGCGGTCAGTCCTCTGCCAGGAAAAGCAGGTGGAGCGGAGTTCAGACTTTGAAGAAATTGCAAAATTAGAATTGAAAGATTTTCTGATTTGCTTCAACTTGTCAAAATATGAGGAAAAGAAATAGTGATTCATTGTCGTTACCAAAACAAACCAGGAGGAAACACTGACTCAACTCTCAGGTCTAAATCAGGTCTAAACAAGGACTAAAGTAGATCTAAACCAGGACTTTTTTGGCAGTGGCCCATACACTCAACATTATGTGTCAAATAGATTGTTGGTTTATTTTTTAAAATTAGTTTTGTTTGTTTTTTATATTAATGCTGTTTATGGTCACCTACAGAACATAAATTATTGTCTACAACACATGAACCAGGTCTAAACCAGGACTGCACCAGGACTAAACCAGGACTAAACCAGGACTAAACCAGGACTAAACCAGGACTAAACCAGGACTAAACCAGGACTAAACCAGGACTAAACAAACCAGGACTAAACCAGGACTAAACCAGGACTCTAAACCAGGACTAAACCAGGACTACCAGGACTAAACCAGGACTAAACCAGGACTGCACCAGGACTAAACCAGACTAAAGGACTGCACAGGACTAAACGAGGACTAACCAGGACTGACCAGGACTAAACCAGGACTAAACCAGGACTAAACAGGACTAAACTAGGACTGCAGACTAAACCAGGACTAAACCAGACTGCACCAGACTAAACCAGGACTAACCAGGACTAAACCTGAACTAAACCAGGACTGCACCAGGACTAAAACGGGACTGAAACAGGACTAAACCAGGTCTAAACCAGGTCTAAACCAGGTTTAATCATGGACTTGAGAGAGAGAGAGAGGGTGTCCACAAAGTGCCACCGGGCGACAGCTGCACTTAGCCCCGTGGGACGCAGAGCTTTGTGCTGCTCCTTTCACCCGCGGTCACCCAACGGTCTACACGGGCTGTCCCAATACTCAGCCCTGGTTTAGACCTGGTTTAGACCTGTTTAGAGCTGGTTCAATCCCTGGTTTAATCCTCCTGTTTTAATCCTGGTTCCATCCTGGTTCAGTCCTGGTTCAGTCCTGGTTTAGACCTCATTTAGACCTCATTTAGACCTCGTTTAGACCTCTTTTAGACCTCTTTTAGTCCTAGTACAGTCCTGGTTTCGTCCTGGTTTAGTCCTGGTTTAGTCCTGGTTTTAGTCCTGGTTTTGTCCTGGTTTTGTCCTGGTTTTGTCCTGGTTTTAGACCTCATTTAGACCTGGTTCAGTCCTGGTTTAGTCCTGGTCAGTCCTGGCTCAGTCCTCTTGGTTTAGACCTCATTTAGACCTCTTTTAGTCCTGGTTCAATCCTGGTTCAGTCCTCTTGGTTTAGTCCTAGCTCCATCCTGGCTCAGTCCTGGCTCAGTCTTCAGTTTTAGTCTTGTTTTAGTCCTGGTTCAGTCCTGGCTCAGTCCTGTTTTAGTCTTGTTTTAGTCTTGTTTTAGTCTTGTTTTAGTCTTGTTTTAGTCTTGTTTTAGTCTTGTTTTAGTCTTGTTTTAGTCTTGTTTTAGTCCTGGTTCAGGTCTCTATATGACAGCAGTGCAGATTTCATGAGCCTATGCAGTTTGTTTTCAGCTCCGGTTTGACATTTAAGTTGTAGACCATTTTATTTATTTATTTATTTTTTTTTTTATATCTCCCTGGTTCTTGGTAAACATTTCTCCACCCGTCTGTCTCGTGTTGTCATCGCTTTACCTGGAATATCCCACAGTACGGCATTAAAACGTACGCCAGAGTCAGGCGGCATCAAAAGTCCCGTGTCAGATCTGTGTGGAGGCGAGTCTGCTCACAGTAAGCGCGCGCGTGTTATCGTGTGTGTGTGCGTGGAGTCGTGTGACGTCGTTTCCCCTTCGGCGGGGGGGTTCTGTTCTGTGGAAATAAACAGAGACCTTTCTGTTTGGCGATTCTCCAGCTTTTATTCTGCGCTCTCCGTTTGGTCCGCTACTCGGTTTTCACTGAAGATAGTCCGTTTTTCAGCAATAAAATGAGCTGGAAGTGAATAAACGCGAGGTAGATTTGTTCAGTTTTGCCGCCGTATTACGGAACATTCCAGGCATCGCCGTAGAAACCATCGGGTACCAGACCATGGACCAGGAAAGTGTCATAATACAAATTTAAGGAGGCCAAGATCTAAACCAGATAAACTAGAACAAAACAAGAGCAACTAAACCAAAGGAGGGAAAACAGACCTGCAGGACTAAACCAGGACTAAACCAGGACTAAATGAAGACTGAGTTAGGTCTGGACTTGGACTGAACCTTGTCTTAACAGAGGATAAACCAGGACTAAACCAAGACTAAAACAGGTCTAACCAAAGACTGAAGTTGGACTAAAAAATAACTAAACCAGGAATAAACCAGGACAAAACCAGGACTAAACTGGGACTAGACCAGGACTGAGTTAGGTCTGAACTTGGACTGAACCCTGGATTAACCGTGGATAAACCAGGTCTAAACCAGGTCTAAATCAGGTCTAAACAAAGACTGAATTTAGACTGAACCAGGTCTAAATCAGGACTAAAACAGGACTAAACAAAGACTGAACTTGGACTAAACCAGCACTAAACCAGGACTAAATCAGGACTAAACCAGGACTGAGTTAGGTCTGAAATTGGACTGAACCCTGTCTTAACCATGGATAAAGCAGGACTAAACCAGGTCGAAACAAAAACTGAATTTAGACTAAACCAGGACTTAAACCAAGACTAAAACAGCACTAGACCAGGACTAGACCAGGACTAGACCAGGACTAGACCAGGACTAGACCAAGACTAAACCAGGAATAACCCAGGACTAAACCAGCACTAAACCAGAAGTAAACCAGGAATAAATCAGGATGGCACCAGGACTACAAAAAGACTGAATTTAGACTAAATCAGGACTAAGCCAGCACTAGTCCTGCATTAAACCAGGATTAAACCAGGACTAAACCAGGACTACACCAGGACTAGACCAGGACTAAAGAAAGACTAAAGAAAGACTAAAACAGGACTAAACCAAGACTAAACCAAGACTAAACCAAGACTAAACCAAGACTAAACCAGACTAAAGAAGACTAAAGAAAGACTAAAGAAACTAAACCAGGCCAACCCTGGACTAAACCAGGACTAAAGAAAGACTAAAGAAAGACTAAAGAAAGACTACAGAAAGACTACAGAAAACTAAACCAGGACTAGACCAGGACTTAGACCAGGACTAGACCAGGACTAGACCAGGACTATACCAGGACTAATCCAGCACTAAACCAAGACTAGACCAGGACTAGACCAGGACTAAAGAAAGACTAAACCAGGACCAAACCAGATCTAAACAAATACTGAACTTGGACTAAACCAGGACTAAACCAAGTCTAAACAAAGCCTGAACCTGGACTAATCCAAAACACGTTAAAACATTATTTTATGACACCACTGCGCAATCGTCCACCGCAGCCACCTTCACCATTTCAGACGAGTTCAGAGAAACCCCAGGTAAACAAGAGCACGTGAACGCACCACAGCACCGCACAGGACACTGCAGACACACAGACAGAGACCGTGAACGCAACACGTCAATACTGTGCCAAACTTCAAACCCGACAGTCCTGCAGCTCCAACACCGCAAAAAAAAACAACAACACACAACCTGACGCTGCGACACACGACGTCAGGACGAGCACAAGGACACGGACCGGGCGCGCGTGTCTTACCGGCGGGCATCCTGGACGTGCACCGCGGCTCCTCTCGGCTCTCCGGGTCGGTGTTAGCCTCCGTGTAGCATCGCTGTCCGCGCGACGACGAGTCTGTGTGGAGAAATGCGCACGATATTAGCCGAGGCGAGGCGTGCCAGACGTAAAAAGCGCGCACGTATGGGCCGGGGATGTGGCTTTAACTGGCTGCCATGGCGCTCGTAATCCCCCCCCACCCCCCGTGCTCCGTTAGCTGTGGAATTAGCCGCGACAGCTAACTAAAAAAAAAAAAAAAGTACCTGCAACACGGAGGCGCAGGAAAGTTACGCACGCACGGCCCGGGTGGCGCATGCGGCGGAGGGAGAAGGGGAGGGTGGGCACGTTCCTGGGGCAGACTGGGGTTGGCGGAGAGAGAAAGAGGGGGGTGGGGGGGAGAGGGTAGAGGGCACATACCTGCAGGCGGGCTCCGATCACAACATTGGAAGCTGCTTTACGGGAGGAAGGAAACGTGCTGGTGCTGTTGGTGGTGTTGGTGGTGTTGGTGGTGTAGGCGGGCGCAGGGCACACCTCCCTCTCTGCAGCATGCGCCGGGCCCGATGTGATGTTACACAGCCCGTATGACGCTACTTTGTCTGTGTTTCCTCTTCACAAACAGGGCTGGACTTGTCTTTTCTTTCATTCACACGTTTAACGCACAAACGCTGCACATTTGAGCTCAGTTCTTGTCTCAAACTGAAAACATTCCAACTCGTCGTGTCACGTGTTAAGGAAGTGAACCTAAATATAGACACTGAATTGACAATCTCCATTAATCAAAAGGTAAAAGGAGCAGTTAACTGGAAAACCACAGCATCATGACATCACAAGGTGAAACAGAGCATGATGAGATGTAGACAGACAATAAAGGATTACTCAAATGTGTGAATGAAATAAAAAAAAAAAAAAACTCACTTTCTGTACAAACATAAAGACACCAACCCAGTAAAAATCTGTAATATTTGATGTTTTTTTTTTTTGTTTTGTTTTTTTTTTTTTTTTGTGTAAAATGATGTGGAATCATGTTATTAACATTAATGTCGTTCATAATCACTTACAGGACTAAACCAGGACTAAACCAGGTCTAAATCAGGTCTAAACCAGGTCTAAACCAGGTCTAAACCAGGTCTAAACCAGGTCTAAACCAGGTCTAAACCAGGTCTAAACCAGGTCTAAACCAGGTCTAAACTAGGACTAAACAAGGACTAATCTTAGATTTGAGAGAGGGAGAACCCCGAGCCCGCAGAGCAGGGTGTCCGCAAAGCACGATCAGGAAATGGCTGCATTCTGCACCTGTCCTTTCACGTGCGGTCACCCAATGGTCTACGTGGGCGCACCTCCGGGCCTGTCCAGACACTCAGTCCTGGTTCAGTTCTGGTTTAGTCCTGGTTTAGTCCCGGTTCATGTGTTGTAGTCTATGATTTATGTTCTGTAGGTGATTATAAACAGCATTAATGTTAATAACATGATTCCGCGTCATGGGTCTGCATACTGAGTTAGTCTTGGTTCAGTCCTGGTTCAGTCGTGCAATCAGTCTTGCTTTAGTCCTCGTTTAGTCCTCCTGGTTAAGTCCCAGGATCAGTCCTGGTTCAGTCCTGGTTTAGACCTGATTTAGTCCTGGTTCAGTCCTTCTGGTTCAGTCCTGGTTTGGTCTTGGTTTAGTCCCTGTTCAGTCCTGGCATCAGTCCTGGTTTAGACCTGGTTTTGTCGTCCTGGTTCAGTCTTGCGATCAGTCCTAGTTTAGTCCTGGTTTGGTCCTTTTTTAGTCCTGGTTTAGTCCTACTGGTTCAGTCCTGGCATCAGTCCTGGTTTAGACCTGGTTTAGTCCTGGTTTAGTCCTCCTGGTTCAGTCCCAGGATCAGTCCTGGTTCAGTCCTGGTTTATACCTGGTTTAGTCCTGGTTCCGTCCTGGTTTAGACCTGTTTTAGTCCTGGTTTAGTCCTGGTTTAGACCTGTTTTAGTCCTGGTTCAGTCCTGGTTTAGACCTGTTTTAGTCCTGGTTTAGACCTGTTTTAGTCCTGGTTTAGTCCTGGTTTAGACCTGTTTTAGTCCTGGTTTAGACCTGGTTTAGTCCTGGTTCAGTCCTGGTTTAGACCTGTTTTAGTCCTGGTTTAGACCTGTTTTAGTCCTGGTTTAGTCCTGGTTTAGACCTGTTTTAGTCCTGGTTTAGACCTGGTTTAGTCCTGGTTCAGTCCTGGTTTAGACCTGTTTTAGTCCTGTTTTAGTCCTGGTTCAGTCCTGGTTTAGACCTGTTTTAGTCCTGGTTTAGACCTGTTTTAGTCCTGTTTTAGTCCTGGTTCAGTCCTGGTTTAGACCTGTTTTAGTCCTGGTTTAGACCTGGTTTAGTCCTGGTTTAGTCCTCCTGGTTCAGTCCCAGGATCAGTCCTGGTTCAGTCCTGGTTTAGACCTGGTTTAGTCCTGGTTCAGTCCTGGTTTAGACCTGTTTTAGTCCTGGTTTAGACCTGTTTTAGTCCTGGTTTAGACCTGGTTTAGTCCTGGTTCAGGTCTCTACAGGACAGTCCTGCAGACGTCTTGAGCCTATACAGTTTGTTTCACCGTTGCCAACAGCTCCGGTTTCACATTTAAGTTGTAGTTATTTTATTTTTATTATTTTTTTTTATATCTCACATCAGGAAAAGTGGATGGACGCCCACCACACCCCCGGTAACAATATGAAAACACAACTTAAACATCACAAGAGTCAGTTTTGTGTAATACTGGACCTTTAATTTAGTCTCATTTAGAGTTTTATCTTTAGTCAATGTAAAACGTACAAGATACAATCAAGTACTTTCAAGTAATTAAACTTATCTCTTTTATCCTCCTTTATGTATTGCAAAAAAAAAAAAAAGAAGAAGAAGAAGAAAGGCTAAAATACTGAATCAGCGTTGTTATTACAGCACCATATGGATCCTGTTAGCTCCAGAATGACACAGGCCCGGTTCAAGTGACGTCAAACATAATTCTTTCAAAATACATTCCACACGGAGGTTTTGTGGTTTGGCTCTGATAACTTGTTCTAATACTGAGATGAGAGATGAGATCATTTTTTATTTACAGTGACTTGAAGATAGGAAATTGTACTATTTTATATGTTTTGACAGTGAATAAAGAAGGAAGACTGCGAAAAACGTCGCATTGAACGAGTCGAGACTTTGGAGGAGCCATTCGCGTTCTCGTTTTAGTCACGTTACCCCGAGGAAGAGTAGAAAAGGTTCGCAAAGGAGGACAGGACAGGACAGATGGGGACAGAAGGAGGAGGCAGGAGGGGAAAGAAGGAAGGAGAGAAGAGAGAGCAAGGAGGAGGCAGAAGGAGGAAAGAGGAGGCAGAAGGGGACAGGAGGAGGTAGGAGGACAGAAGGAGACAGGAGAGGACAGAAGGAAGCAGGAGAGGACAGAAGAGGAGAGAAGGAGGCAAGAGGAGGCAGGAAAGGACAGGAGGAGGCAGGACAGGACAGAAGAGGAGAGAAAGAGGCAAGAGGGGACAGAAGGAGGCAGGAGGAGAGGCAGGAGGAGGACAGAAGGAAGCAGGAGGGGACAGAAGAGGAGAGAAGGAGGCAAGAGGGGAAAGAAGGAGGCAGGAGGGGACAGAAGGAGGCAGGAAAGGCCAGAAGGAGGCAAGAGGAAGCAGGAGGAAGTAGAAGGGGACAGGAGGAGGTAGAAGGAGTTAGGAATGGACAGAAGGATGCAGGAGGAAACAGAAGGCAGTAAGAGGAGGCAGAAGCAGACAGGAGGGGACAGAAGGAGGCAGAAGGGGACAAGAGAGGACAGGAGGAGGCTAGAGGAGGAGTCAAAAGGAAGCAGGAGGAGTCAGAAGAAGGTAAGAGGAGGCAGGAGGAAGCAGGAGAGGACAGAAGAGGAGAGAAGGAGGCAAGAGGGGAAAGAAGGAGGCAGGAGGGGACAGAAGGAGGCAGGAGAGGACAGAAGGAAGCAGGAGGGGACAGAAGAGGAGAGAAGGAGGCAAGAGGGGAAAGAAGGAGGCAGGAGGGGACAGAAGGAGGCAGGAGAGGACAGAAGGAAGCAGGAGGGGACAGAAGAGGAGAGAAGGAGGCAAGAGGGGAAAGAAGGAGGCAGGAGGGGACAGAAGGAAGCAGGAGGAGGCAGGAGGGGACAGAAGGAGACAAGATGAGGCAGGAGAGGACAGAAGAGGAGAGAAGGAGGCAAGAGGGGAAAGAAGGAGGCAGGAGGAGGCAGGAGGAGGCAGAAGGAGTTAGGAGTGGACAGAAGGATGCAGGAGGAAACAGAAGGCGGTAACAGGAGGCAGACGCGGACAGGAAAGGACAGAAGGAGGCATCAGGGGACAGGAGGAGGCATGAGAGGACAGAAGGAGTCAGAAGGAGGCAAGGGATCGCAGAAAAAGTTAGGAGGGGACGGGAGAGGGCAGAAGGAAGCACGAGGAGGCAGGAGAGGACAGAAGAGGAGAGAAGGAGGCAAGAGGGGAAAGAAGGAGGCAGGAGGAGGCAGAAGGAGTTAGGAGTGGACAGAAGGATGCAGGAGGAAACAGAAGGCGGTAACAGGAGGCAGACGCGGACAGGAAAGGACAGAAGGAGTCAGAAGGAGGCAAGGGATCGCAGAAAAAGTTAGGAGGGGACGGGAGAGGGCAGAAGGAAGCACGAGGAGGCAGGAGGAAGCAGGAAAGGGACAGAAGGGGATAGAAGGAGGCGAGAGGAAGCAGGAGAGGACAGGAGGAGCCTGGGCGTGCCTCGGGGCTGACACTGATGGGACGTGACTGCCCGTCCGTGCCAACGGCGTCTCTCCCGCTGCCACGATCCACCTCCACATTTATGATCTGCAAAACACAAGTACAGAAGCAGAAAATGAGAAAAGTACGAACACAAAAACAAGAGGCAGATCAAGTTTAAACGTCTATGGATTCTTTTGACCTGTGACCATGTTAATGTTTGTTTCAGGTTTTATTTTATCCATAGAACAGTCATCCCTGTAACATCGCAGCTGCAGCAGGTCGGGCTCTGAAACCGGCTCCAGCTCAGATTATTTTCGTTGTGAAGGTCAAGGGCCAAACGAGACACAGACCATGAAAAGGTTCTTAGCGGAGGAGACTGAATACTGTAAAACTGAGCTCAAACCTGCTTACAGTGTTGGGAAGGTGACTTTTAAAATGTATTTTCCCCTACAGATTACAGATTACATACACCAAAATGTAGTTTATAAGTGGTTTTAGTCCTGTTTTAGATCAGGTTTAGATCTAGTTTAGACCTGGTTTTAGTCCTGGTTTAGACCTGGTTTTAGTCTTGCTTTAGACCTGGTTTTAATCCTGGTTTAGTCCTGATTTAGACCCGGTTTAGATCTAGTTTAGACCTGGTTTTAGTCGTGGTTTAGTCTTGGCGGTTTTAGTCCTGGTTTAGTCCTGGTTTAGACCTGGTTTAGATCTAGTTTAGACCTGGTTTTAGTCCTGTTTTAGACCTGGTTTAGACCTGGTTTAGATCTACTTTAGACCCGGTTTAGATCTAGTTTATCTACTTGAGACCCAGTTTAGATCTAGTTTAGACCTGGTTTTAGTCCTGGTTTAGTCTTGGCGGTTTTAGTCCTGGTTTAGACCTGGTTTTAATCCTGGTTTAGTCCTGATTTAGACCTGGTTTAGATCTACTTTAGACCTGGTTTTAGTCCTGTTTTAGACCTGGTTTAGACCTGGTTTAGATCTAGTTTAGACCTGGTTTTAGTCCTGGTTTAGTCTTGGCGGTTTTAGTCCTAGTTTAGTCCTGGTTTACACCTGGTTTTAATCCTGGTTTAGTCCTGATTTAGACCTGGTTTAGATCTAGTTTAGACCTGGTTTTAGTCCTGTTTTAGACCTGGTTTAGACCTGGTTTAGATCTAGTTTAGACCTGGTTTAGATCTACTTTAGACCCGGTTTAGATCTAGTTTATCCTTTGAGACCTGGTTTAGATCTAGTTTAGACTGGTTTTAGTCCTGTTTTAGACCTGGTTTAGACCTGGTTTAGATCTAGTTTAGACCTGGTTTAGATCTACTTTAGACCCGGTTTAGATCTAGTTTATCTACTTGAGACCTGGTTTAGATCTAGTTTAGACCTGGTTTTAGTCCTGGTTTAGTCTTCGCGGTTTTAGTCCTGGTTTACACCTGGTTTACACCTGGTTTACACTTGGTTTAGACCTGGTTTAGATCTACTTTAGACCCGGTTTAGATCTAGTTTAGACCTGGTTTTAGTCCTGGTTTAGTCTTGGCGGTTTTAGTCCTGGTTTAGACCTGGTTTTAATCCTGGTTTAGTCTTGATTTAGACCTGGTTTAAATCTAGTTTAGACCTGGTTTTAGTCCTGTTTTAGACCTGGTTTAGACCTGGTTTAGATCTAGTTTAGACCTGGTTTAGATCTACTTGAGACCTGATTTAGATCTAGTTTAGACCTGGTTTAGATCTACTTTAGACCCGGTTTAGATCTAGTTTATCTACTTGAGACCCGGTTTAGATCTAGTTTAGACCTGGTTTTAGTCCTGGTTTAGTCTTGGCGGTTTTAGTCCTGGTTTAGTCCTGGTTTAGACCTGGTTTTAATCCTGGTTTAGTCCTGATTTAGACCTGGTTTAGATCTAGTTTAGACCTGGTTTTAGTCCTGTTTTAGTCCTGGTTTAGACCTGGTTTAGATCTACTTGAGACCTGATTTAGATCTAGTTTAGACCTGGTTTTAATCCTGGTTTAGTCCTGATTTAGACCTGGTTTAGATCTAGTTTAGACCTGGTTTTAGTCCTGTTTTAGACCTGGTTTAGACCTGGTTTAGATCTAGTTTAGACCTAGTTTAGATCTACTTGAGACCTGATTTAGATCTAGTTTAGACCTGGTTTAGATCTACTTTAGACCCAGTTTAGATCTAGTTTATCTACTTGAGACCCGGTTTAGATCTAGTTTAGACCTGGTTTTAGTCCTGGTTTAGTCTTGGCGGTTTTAGTCCTGGTTTAGTCCTGGTTTACACCTGGTTTTAATCCTGGTTTAGTCCTGATTTAGACCTGGTTTAGACCTGGTTTAGATCTAGTTTAGACTTGGTTTAGATCTACTTGAGACCTGATTTAGATCTAGTTTAGACCTTGTTTATATCTACTTTAGACCCGGTTTAGATCTAGTTTATCTACTTGAGACCCGGTTTAGATCTAGTTTAGACCTGGTTTTAGTCCTGGTTTAGTCTTGGCGGTTTTAGTCCTGGTTTAGTCCTGGTTTAGACCTGGTTTTAATCCTGGTTTAGTCTTGATTTAGACCTGGTTTAAATCTAGTTTAGACCTGGTTTTAGTCCTGTTTTAGACCTGGTTTAGACCTGGTTTAGATCTACTTTAGACCGGTTTAGATCTAGTTTATCTACTTGAGACCAGTTTAGATCTACTTTAGACCCGGTTTAGATCTAGTTTAGACCTGGTTTTAGTCCTGGTTTAGTCTTGGCGGTTTTAGTCCTGGTTTAGACCTGGTTTTAATCCTGGTTTAGTCCTGATTTAGACCTGGTTTAGATCTAGATTAGACCTGGTTTTAGTCCTGTTTTAGACCTGGTTTAGACCTGGTTTAGATCTAGTTTAGACCTGGTTTTAGTCCTGGTTTAGTCTTGGCGGTTTTAGTCCTGGTTTACACCTGGTTTTAATCCTGGTTTAGTCCTGATTTAGACCTGGTTTAGATCTAGTTTAGACCTGGTTTTAGTCCTGTTTTAGACCTGGTTTAGACCTGGTTTAGATCTAGTTTAGACCTGGTTTAGATCTACTTGAGACCTGATTTAGATCTAGTTTAGACCTGGTTTAGATCTACTTTAGACCCGGTTTAGATCTAGTTTAGACCTGGTTTTAGTCCTGGTTTAGTCTTGGCGGTTTTAGTCCTGGTTTAGTCCTCGTTTAGACCTGGTTTTAATCCTGGTTTAATCCTGATTTAGACCTGGTTTAGATCTAGTTAGACCTGGTTTTAGTCCTGTTTTTAGACCTGGTTTAGACCTGGTTTAGATCTAGTTTAGACTTGGTTTAGATCTACTTGAGACCTGATTTAGATCTAGTTTAGACCTGGTTTAGATTTACTTTAGACCCGGTTTAGATCTAGTTTAGACCTGGTTTTAGTCCTGGTTTAGACCTGGTTTTAATCCTGGTTTAGTCCTGATTTAGTCCTGGTTTAGATCTAGTTTAGACCTGGTTTTAGTCCTGGTTTAGACCTGGTTTTAATCCTGGTTTAGTCCTGATTTAGACCTGGTTTAGATCTAGTTTAGACCTGGTTTTAGTCCTGTTTTAGTCCTGGTTTAGACCTGGTTTAGATCTAGTTTAGACTTGGGTTAGATCTACTTGAGACCTGGTTTAGATCTACTTTAGACCCGGTTTAGATCTAGTTTATCTACTTGAGACCCGGTTTAGATCTAGTTTAGACCTGGTTTAGACCTGGTTTAGATCTAGTTTAGACCTAGTTTAGATCTACTTGAGACCTGATTTAGATCTAGTTTAGACCTGGTTTAGATCTACTTTAGACCCAGTTTAGATCTAGTTTATCTACTTGAGACCCGGTTTAGATCTAGTTTAGACCTGGTTTTAGTCCTGGTTTAGTCTTGGCGGTTTTAGTCCTGGTTTAGTCCTGGTTTAGACCTGGTTTTAATCCTGGTTTAGTCTTGATTTAGACCTGGTTTAAATCTAGTTTAGACCTGGTTTTAGTCCTGTTTTAGACCTGGTTTAGACCTGGTTTAGATCTACTTTAGACCCGGTTTAGATCTAGTTTATCTACTTGAGACCCAGTTTAGATCTAGTTTAGACCTGGTTTTAGTCCTGGTTTAGTCTTGGCGGTTTTAGTCCTGGTTTAGACCTGGTTTTAATCCTGGTTTAGTCCTGATTTAGACCTGGTTTAGATCTACTTTTAGACCTGGTTTTAGTCCTGTTTTAGACCTGGTTTAGACCTGGTTTAGATCTAGTTTAGATCTAGTTTAGACCTGGTTTTAGTCCTGGTTTAGTCTTGGCGTTTTAGTCCTAGTTTAGTCCTGGTTTAACCTGGTTTTTAATCCTGGTTTAGTCCTGATTTAGACCTGGTTTAGATCTAGTTTAGACCTGGTTTTAGTCCTGTTTTAGACCTGGTTTAGACCTGGTTTAGATCTAGTTTAGACCTGGTTTAGATCTACTTTAGACCCGGTTTAGATCTAGTTTATCTACTTGAGACCCGGTTTAGATCTAGTTTAGACCTGGTTTTAGTCCTGTTTTAGACCTGGTTTAGACCTGGTTTAGATCTACTTTAGACCCGGTTTAGATCTAGTTTATCTACTTGAGACCTGGTTTAGATCTAGTTTAGACCTGGTTTTAGTCCTGGTTTAGTCTTCGCGGTTTTAGTCCTGGTTTACACCTGGTTTACACCTGGTTTACACTTGGTTTAGACCTGGTTTAGATCTACTTTAGACCCGGTTTAGATCTAGTTTAGACCTGGTTTTAGTCCTGGTTTAGTCTTGGCGGTTTTAGTCCTGTTTAGACCTGGTTTTAATCCTGGTTTAGTCTGATTTAGACCTGGTTTTAAATCTAGTTTAGACCTGGTTTTAGTCCTGTTTTAGACCTGGTTTAGACCTGGTTTAGATCTAGTTTAGACCTGGTTTAGATCTACTTTAGACCCGGTTTAGATCTAGTTTAGACTGGTTCTGATTTAGATCTAGTTTAGAGACCTTTAGATTAGTTTAGACCTGGTTTTAGTCCTGGTTTAGTCTTGGCGGTTTTAGTCCTGGTTTAGTCCTGTTTAGACCTGGTTTTAATCCTGGTTTAGTCCTGATTTAGACCTGGTTTAGATCTAGTTTAGACCTGGTTTTAGTCCTGTTTTAGTCCTGGTTTAGACCTGGTCTAGTTTAGACTGGTTTAGATCTACTTGAGACCTGATTTAGATCTAGTTTAGACCTGGTTTTAATCCTGGTTTAGTCCTGATTTAGACCTGGTTTAGATCTAGTTTAGACCTGGTTTTAGTCCTGTTTTAGACCTGGTTTAGACCTGGTTTAGATCTAGTTAGACCTAGTTTAGATCTTTGAGACCTGGATTTAGATCTAGTTTAGACCTGGTTTAGATCTACTTTAGACCCGTTTAGATCTAGTTTATCTACTTGAGACCCGGTTTAGATCTAGTTTAGACCTGGTTTTAGTCCTGGTTTAGTCTTGGCGGTTTTAGTCCTGGTTTAGTCCTGGTTTACACCTGGTTTTAATCCTGGTTTAGTCCTGATTTAGACCTGGTTTAGACCTGGTTTGATCTAGTTTAGACTTTAGTCTATTGAGACCTGATTTAGATCTAGTTTAGACCTGGTTTATATATTTTAGACCTGGTTTAGATTAGTTTAGATCTACTTGAGACCGGTTTAGATCTAGTTTAGACCTGGTTTTAGTCTGGTTTAGTCTTGGCGGTTTTTAGTCCTGGTTTAGTCCTTGTTTAGACCTGGTTTAATCCTGGTTTAGTCTTGTTTAGACCTGGTTTAAATCTAGTTTAGACCTGGTTTTAGTCCTGTTTTAGACCTGGTTTAGACCTGGTTTAGATCTACTTTAGACCCGGTTTAGATCTAGTTTATCTACTTGAGACCCAGTTTAGATCTACTTTAGACCCGGTTTAGATCTAGTTTAGACCTGGTTTTAGTCCTGGTTTAGTCTTGGCGGTTTTAGTCCTGGTTTAGACCTGGTTTTAATCCTGGTTTAGTCCTGATTTAGACCTGGTTTAGATCTAGATTAGACCTGGTTTTAGTCCTGTTTTAGACCTGGTTTAGACCTGGTTTAGATCTAGTTTAGACCTGGTTTTAGTCCTGGTTTAGTCTTGGCGGTTTTAGTCCTGGTTTACACCTGGTTTTAATCCTGGTTTAGTCCTGATTTAGACCTGGTTTAGATCTAGTTTAGACTGGTTTTAGTCCTGTTTTAGACCTGGTTTAGACCTGGTTTAGATCTAGTTTAGACCTGGTTTAGATCTACTTGAGACCTGATTTAGATCTAGTTTAGACCTGGTTTAGATCTACTTTAGACCCGGTTTAATCTAGTTTAGACTGGTTTTAGTCCTGGTTTAGTCTTGGCGGTTTTAGTCCTGGTTTAGTCCTCGTTTAGACCTGGTTTTAATCCTGGTTTAATCCTGATTTAGACCTGGTTTAGATCTAGTTAGACCTGGTTTTAGTCCTGTTTTAGACCTGGTTTAGACCTGGTTTAGATCTAGTTTAGACTTGGTTTAGATCTACTTGAGACCTGATTTAGATCTAGTTTACCGGTTTAGATTTACTTTAGACCCGGTTTAGATCTAGTTTAGACCTGGTTTTAGTCCTGGTTAGACCTGGTTTTACCTGTTTACCTGATTTTAGTCCTGGTTTAGATCTAGTTTAGACTGGTTTTAGTCCTGGTTTAGACCTGGTTTTAATCCTGGTTTAGTCCTGATTTAGACCTGGTTTAGATCTAGTTTAGACCTGGTTTTAGTCCTGTTTTAGTCCTGGTTTAGACCTGGTTTAGGATCTAGTTTAGACTTGGTTAGATTGAGACCTGTTTTATTTAACCCGGTTTTAGATCTAGTTTATCTACTTGAGACCCGGTTTAGATCTAGTTAGACCTGGTTTAGACTGTTTAGATCTAGTTTAGACCTAGTTTAGTCTACTTGAGACCTGATTTAGATCTAGTTTAGACCTGGTTAGATCTACTTTAGACCCAGTTTAGATCTAGTTTATCTACTGAGACCCGGTTTAGATCTAGTTAGACCTAGTCTGGTTTAATCCCTAGTTTAGACACCTGGTTTTACCTGCTGTTTAGACCTTTAGACTAGTTTTAGATCTACTTGAGACCTGGTTTAGATCTGTTTAGACCTGTTTAATCTACTTTAGACCCGGTTTAGATCTAGTTTATCTACTTGAGACCGGTTTAGATCTAGTTTAGACCTGGTTTTAGTCCTGGTTTAGTCTTGGCGGTTTTAGTCCTGGTTTAGTCCTGGTTTACACCTGGTTTTAATCCTGGTTTAGTCTTGATTTAGACCTGGTTTAGATCTAGTTTAGACTGGTTTTAGATCCTGTTTTAGACCTGTTTAGACCTGGTTTAGATCTACTTTAGACCGTTTTAGATCTAGTTTATCTACTTGAGACCCGGTTTAGATCTAGTTTAGACCTGGTTTAGTCCTGGTTTAGTCTTGGCGGTTTTAGTCCTGGTTTAGACCTGGTTTAGACCTGGTTTTAATCCTGGTTTAGTCTGATTTAGACCTGGTTTAGATCTAGTTTAGACCTGGTTTTAGTCCTGTTTTAGACCTGGTTTTAGACCTGGTTTAGATCTAGTTTAGACTGGTTTTTAGTCCTGGTTTAGTCTAGTTTTAGTCCTGGTTTACACCTGGTTTTAATCCTGGTTTAGTCCTGATTTAGACCTGGTTTAGATCTAGTTTAGACCTGGTTTTAGTCCTGTTTTAGACCTGGTTTAGACCTGGTTTAGTTTTAGATCTAGTTTAGACTGGTTTAGATCTACTTGAGACCTGTTTTTTTAGATCTATTTAGACCTGGTTTAGACCTAGATCCTGGTTTAGACCTGGTTTAGATCTAGTTTAGACCTGGTTTTAGTCCTGGTTTAGTCTTGGCGGTTTTAGTCCTGGTTTAGTCCTCGTTTAGACCTGGTTTTAATCCTGGTTTAATCCTGATTTAGACCTGGTTTAGATCTAGTTTAGACCTGGTTTTAGTCCTGTTTTAGACCTGGTTTAGACCTGGTTTAGATCTAGTTTAGACTTGGTTTAGATCTACTTGAGACCTGATTTAGATCTAGTTTAGACCTGGTTTAGATCTACTTTAGACCCGGTTTAGATCTAGTTTAGACCTGGTTTTAGTCCTGGTTTAGACCTGGTTTTAATCCTGGTTTAGTCCTGATTTAGATCTGGTTTAGATCTAGTTTAGACCTGGTTTTAGTCCTGTTTTAGACCTGGTTTTAATCCTGGTTTAGTCCTGATTTAGTCCTGGTTTAGATCTAGTTTAGACCTGGTTTTAGTCCTGGTTTAGACCTGGTTTTAATCCTGGTTTAGTCCTGATTTAGACCTGGTTTAGATCTAGTTTAGACCTGGTTTTAGTCCTGTTTTAGTCCTGGTTTAGACCTGGTTTAGATCTACTTTAGACCCGGTTTAGATCTAGTTTAGACCTGGTTTTAGTCCTGGTTTAGTCTTGGCGGTTTTAGTCCTGGTTTAGTCCTGGTTTACACCTGGTTTAGATCTACTTTAGACCCAGTTTAGATCTAGTTTAGACTTGGTTTTAGACCTGGTTTAGTTTCTGGCAATGAGTAGAATTACAAAAAAAAAAAAAAAAGGGGGATATAGCCCAAAATGTGAAAACAGAAAAATCCCGCCGTGTAATCCATTTATTGGATTTATAGCAAAGTAACTGTAATCCAATTACCACTCACTGAAACAGTAACTGTAACTGAATACAGTTACTCATAATTTGTACTCTGATTACATAACTCTAGTACATGTAATCTGTTACTCCCCAACACTTCTTACTTAGTATTATTATGTCGGTGGTGTAGAAGAAAACGAAGGATTGGTAAATCTAAACAAAAAACATTTAATGCAGAGAGTGCAGGTTCTGGCATGGGTGCATTACAGCGGTCATGTCACGTCGCCCTCTACAGGTGAGGCGTATGTATCTATGTAATAAGATTAATTATTATAGTGACATTACATTTATATATTTGTAAACGCAACATGTGCTTGGTTTTGTGCACATGTAGACCTGTTCATCACTAAGTCATGGGCCAAACTAAATATTTATTGAACATTTTCAACAACATCAGCATGTTTTTTTCTTCTTTTGAGATATGTAATGTTTCTTTTCTTAGTAGTTTTGCTTAAACACTGAATCCAGAACAAGCAAAATATAAACGTATTCGACCAAACAAAATTTTTTGTCCAGTCGACAAACTGATTCCTCTCCTTTGCCAAGCCTAATATAATAAAAACAACATTTTAAATAAATAATGTCTCTATAGCCTGTCTGTAGCTTTTGAACTCCTTTTTTTTTTTTTAAACAAGCAAACAACCAGTCAAAAATAACAACTTGCTTCAGTGAAAGTCCAATCTTTCAACTATGAACAGTTAAAAATCATAAAGAAAATATTCACCAAGCTCAGTTTTATTTGCTAGACTGTGATTTACCCTGATGGGTCCAAATCAGAAACAAATACTTGGCATTTCTTCTTAGGCTTCGTTCAGACTGCAGGGCTTAACGCTCAATTCCAATTTTTTTGTGAAATCCGATGTTTTTGTGAAGTCGTTCACATTTCTAATTAAATGTGACTTATATGTGATCTCCTGTGTGAATGTTAAACAGCCCGAAAGTGTCCCGCATGTGCACTGGAGACACGACGACGTCAACCGCAGCGAGCGTCTCTGTGTTTACGGAAGTTGTCCAAACATGGACGCAGCATCGAGCACCTGGAGATTTTAAAGTTCCTCTCGTACCGGAGCCAGAACATGAACAACTTACTTGTTTTAAAGAGGAGATTGAGAAGGAGAAGGACGAGGTTTTTGGTCGTGGTGTTTTTGTGGGCAGCAGCAGCGACGTCCGTTGAAAGGAACGTGTGGATGTGGAGACGGAGCCAAGAGTGGTGAGTGGTGATGTGCTTCACTTCAGTGACACGGAGTTCATTAACAATTTTCGCCTACTTCAGCGCAGAATAGTGACGTTTGTCACTTGTTGATAACGTGTAGGTGGATGAATGCACTTTGGCCGTTCAGACTGAAGTCACATGTCAAAAGATCAGATATGTATCGGTTTCAGGAGCACATATCCAAGTGTCCTGGGCCACATTTGAAAAAATTGGATCTGTGTCATTCAGACTGTCATTAAAAGATCAGATACAGGTCACGTAGGGGCCAAAAAATCGGATTCAAGGTTCTTTATTTGTCATTCAAACATGTGAGAGAAACACATGACAGAACGAAATGTGCTCCCCGAGGCCCAGTGATCCAGAAAGAGATAAAAAACAATAATAATAAGCAATGTTAAAAAATAAATACATTTAAAAACAACAACATTTAGCAGTTCCAATGAACAAGCAGTAAACGTGGCAAGATAGAGAGAGAGGCAACCAAAGCAGGAAGTCAGTGTGCACTGTTCAAAAGTCTGACAGCCTCAGGAAAGAAGCTGAACTTCAGCCGAGAAGTTCTAGCTTTAATGCTCCTCAGTCTCCTCCCAGAGGCAGAGGAACAAACAGATGGTGGGAGGGTGCGAGGGTCCCCCATGATCCTGGAGGCCCGTCTTCTACAACGCTCCTCATAAATTTCACAGATGGGTGTAAAGTCACATCCAGTGATCTTCTCTGCTGTTCTGACCTGTGGCCGTACCACACTGTGATGGACTGGGTCAACACACTTTCCACTCCACATCGATAAAAAGACATGAGAGCAGGAGGCCTAGTCCAGCAGCCTTGAGTCTCCTCAAAAAATACAGACGCTGGTGGGCCTTCTTAACAATGCTCTCTGCATTAGTGGACCAAGTTAGTCTGTCGGTGATGTACAGACCCAGGTACTTCCAGCCGGACACCCTTTCAACTTCTGTGCCCATGATGAAGAGAGGCGACAGTGAACAGCTGTTCCTCCTAAAATCCACTATTAATTCTTTTGTTTTTGAAAGGTTCAGACAGAGGTTGTTCTCTCTGCACCAGGTCTCCAACAGCTGTACCTCCTGTCTGTATGCCTGCTCGTTGTTTTCCGAGATTAAACCCACAACAGCAGTGTCATCTGCAAATTTAACAATCTGACAGGTCGGGTGAGAAGCCACACAGTCATATGTTAGCAGAGTGAACAGCAGGGGGCTCAGGACACAGCCTTGGGGGAAGCCGGTGTTGAGTGGTTGGTGAGGAGAAGCAGCCATTAATCCTAACAGTCTGCTCCCTGTTAGTAAGAAAGTCCAGCACCCAGTTGCAGAGTGATGGTTGGAGTCCAAGCAATTGCAATTTGGGTCACTTCAGGCTGCAGTCTGAACGCAGCCTTAGATACAAGTTCATCATAGTACTAGTATTAGTAGTAGTAGTAGTATTGGCGGTGCATGAGCCACACGGCGCAGCAGCCGGCGGGCAACTCTAATACATATCTGATATGAGCTTGTGAGCCAAATGTAATTATATTGCGGGCCAAATTTGACCCCCGGGCCTGAGTTTGACATGTCTGATATAAAGCAATAACATCTCCTTGGAGACAAACAAAAATATGACATAGTGCATCTTTAAGAGTAAGTTTACATTGTGTCATAAGCACAGGCTCAGTGACGCTGCAGCGGGGCTGGACTGGATCTCTCTCATGACACGCTTTAATCCATTTCATACGTCTCTGGACACACTGGTCATGTGTGTTATTAGCATGTAGCGGTCAGCTGGTGTCACAGCGTCCAGGCCTGTAGTGACCAGAGGCAGGACGAGGAAGAGGAGGAGGAAGAGGAGGAGGAGGAAGAGGGGGGAAGACTAAGCCGCTCAGGGCTCTGCTGTTTGACCACTGCCTGCTCTGTGAGCTGATTAGAGCTCAGGCAGATGGAGAACTGTACAGAACACTACACACACTCAACACAGACACACACACACACACACTCAACACACTACACACACTACACACACTGCACACACACATACACACACACACACACACACACACAGAGAGAGAGAGAGAGAGAGAGGCAGGAGATTAGATGCACAAAACATATTTAACATTTCATTAGTGTAATACTCTGGATGTGCATGTGCAGGGAGAGAGACTCAAACACGACCGTCCAATCAGATGAGGTTATTTCAGTGACGCAAGTGAAACGAAGGAGCTCATTGGTCATTTATCATTTTGAACAACGTGACATTTCTCTCACTTCAGATGAACTTTTACTGCTTCACTCAACACTTCTCATGAGCAGCCACATTTGCCCTGAGACAGACAGAACACGCATGTGCCTGATTGGCTAATCCGCCTGTCAATCATGCCCATCTGAACATGGGGAGACATGTTTGAATCAAATAAATTTAATCCAAGATGTGTAAATGTAATGTTTTTTTTTTTTTTTTTAATGCACAACGATAATGTAAATTTTTAATGTATTCATAAGGTAGAAACTTTAATATAAGCCCTTTTGAGATTTTTTGCCTCTTCCCACACCTTCTTTTTCTATCTACTGTTTATTTATTTTATTTTATATTGTTATATACGTGCATAAATAAATAAATAAATAAATAAATAGTGGTGACCAGACTTATCAGGTAAGGAGAGGGGCCAGGGGAGAGGGTGCAAAAATGCTTTAAGAGGCCCACACCTGATGTATGTATTAAATTTATTCTTTTTATGTAAATTTTATAATAAATTTCCAACAGCAAGTTACATATAATATGTGATCAGGTCAAGACAAGAGCCAAGAGTATTTTTTAGTGCATTTTATGAAATTATTTTGTTACAGCTACAGTTTTGTTGCTTGTTTAGAGGAAGGAAACTTGTTTATGCAACAAATTTGACACATCATTGTTTTGATGATTCAAATGTTTGTGTTTCATATGAAATTTGCACAAGAAGTGGTTTAACAAAGACTAAGTATCAAACATGATTTAGCATTTATTTTTAATTAAACCGTATCAAATTGTTTTGAAATATATCGTATCAAATTGAAAGTGCACTGTATCGAGGAATGTATCGTATTGTGGATTATGTATCAAAGTATGTATCGTATCGTGGCCTATGCATCGAGGTATGTATCGTATCGTGGCCTATGTATCAAAGTATGTATCGTATCATGGCTGATGCATCGAGGTATGTATCGTATTGTGGCCTATGTATCGAGGTATGTATCGTATCATGGCTGATGCATCGAGGTATGTATCGTATTGTGGCCTATGTATCGAGGTATGTATCGTATCGTGGCCTATGTATCAAAGTATGTATCGTATCATGGCCGATGCATCGAGGTATGTATCGTATTGTGGCCGATGCATCGAGGTATGTATCGTATCGTGGCCTATGTATCGAGGTATGTATCGTATCATGGATTATGTATCAAAGTATGTATCGTATCGTGGCCTATGTATCGAGGTATGTATCGTATCGTGGCCTATGTATCGAGGTATGTATCGTATCGTGGCTATGTATCGTATGTATCGTATGTATCGTATCATGGATATGTATCGTATGTATCGTATCGTGGCATGTATCGAGGTATGTATATCGATGTATGAGGTATGTATCGTATCGTGGCCTATGTATCGAGGTATGTATCGTATCATGGATTATGTATCAAAGTATGTATCGTATCATGGCCGATGCATCGAGGTATGTATCGTATCGTGGCCTATGTATCGAGGTATGTATCGTATCGTGGCCTATGTATCGAGGTATGTATCGTATCGTGGCCTATGTATCGAGGTATGTATCGTATCGTGGCCTATGTATCGAGGTATGTATCGTATCGTATGTATCGTATGTATCGTATCGAGGTATGTATCGTATGTATGTATCGTATCATATGGCCGATGCATCGAGGTATGTATCGTATCGTGGCCTATGTATCGAGGTATGTATCGTATCATGGATTATGTATCAAAGTATGTATCGTATCATGGCCGATGTATCGAGGTATGTATCGTATCGTGGCCTATGTATCGAGGTATGTATCGTATCGTGGCCTATGTATCGAGGTATGTATCGTATCGTGGCCTATGTATCGAGGTATGTATCGTATCGTGGCCTACGTATCATGGAGTATGTATCAAAGTATGTATCGTATCATGGCCGATGCATCGAGGTATGTATCGTATCATGGATTATGTATCAAAGTATGTATCATATCGTGGCCTATGTATCGAGGCATGAATCATATCGTGGCCTATGTATCGAGGTATGTATCGTATCGTAGACTATGTATCGAGGTATGTATCGTATTATGGATTATGTATGGAGGTATGTATCGTATCGTGGCCTATGTATCGAGGTATGTATCGTATCGTGGCCTATGTATCAAGGTATGTATCGTATCGTAGAATGTATCGAGGTATGTATCGTATCGTGGCCTATGTATCGAGGTATGTATCGTATCGTGGCATGTATCGAGGTATGTATCATATCGTGGCTTATGTATCCGGTATGTATTTTGTGGCCTATTCAATTCAATTCAATTCAATTCAAGTTTATTTATATGTATTATGTATCGAAGGTATCGGCAACTTCTTAATGATACCCAGCCTTAGTCAAATATAATCTATAAATTTATGAAACATTGTGTTGTGTGTTAAAAAAAATGCGACTGACAGGGTGACCTTTTTGAGTCCAAATAGACGCACTGTTTCTAAGAATCATGGGAAATGAAGTGCTGACACTGTCCCAGCCCCTAACCCCCCTAACCCCTCACCCACTCCACAGGCCACGGAGAGATTCAGACCCTCACGTCACTTCACCACACCACAGATCACTAGATTCAGGTCACGTAAGTCTGGATTTTGATGTTTTATTCATGACCCAGGTCGACAGTTTAAACACACTTCAATCTTTGCTCGTTCAGTCGCGTCGTGTCCAGTTGAAGAGGGGGGATTTGACTTCTGTGTGACCTTTTATTGCTTTGAAATGTTATACTCACCCCTCCATTTTCTCTTTAAGTTAAGTCACTCCCCCTTCAGAGCACTAACACAGCATCAGCGTATTGTCAAGTTGTTGTACAGTTTAGTAAGACGACTTGAATTAAGAAAGTTTTATCATGATTTGAGTCAAATTCTCTTGAAAAATAAAATGATCCGCCGGTGGGACAAGATTTTTTGTACTTAAAATATGAAAATACATCTTGTTACACTTAAAATACGCACTTATTTTTTGCACTTAGAATAAGAAACTAAATCAAATGTTGCTTGAATTAAGAAAAACACACTTATTCCACTGGTAGATAATTTTACTCGTCAAGTTGAAATGACTCAAATAAAGTTAAATGTTCTTAATTTAAGTCATTTTAACTGACCTAAATATTGTTTTTTTTCCAGTGTATGGAGAATTGTCGTGTGGGAGCCTGGGTGATGAAGGCTTGTGGGCGGAGTCTTGTACAGAATCGTACAACTAACCATGAGGAGGGTTCGAATAGGGCCCAGGAAAGATCACTAGATTGCTGAAACGTGCATGGATGACTCTAAAATATCTTCAGGCGTGTTTCTGATGACGGAACAGGGTTATTAGTCTGATTCATCAGCTTCGTCTGTTTTTTTTTTTTTTTTTTTTTTTTTGTAATTCCAAATTCTTCATTGCCGAAATCCTCGATCTAAACCACACATGACGTTCTGACAAAAGGGACACAGACAGACGTATGGCTTCAACCAGTGTCAGATACATGTACCGGACCAGAGTACAATAAAACCAGGTTAAATAAACCAGGACTAAAACCAGGTCTAAAACCAGGACTAAACCAGGACTAAAACCAGGACTAAAACCAGGTCTAAACCAGGACTAAAACCAGGTCTAAACCAGGTCTAAACGAAGACTAAACCAGGACTAAAATCAGGACTAAAACCAGGACTAAACCAGGTCTAAACCAGGACTAAACCAGGACTAAACCAGGACTAAACCAGGACTAAACCAGGACTAAAACCAGGTCTAAACCAGGACTAAAACAGGATTTAACAGGACTAAACCATGCTGTGCGGACCTTGTTTCCTCCTCTTCTATCAATAATATTTTTAATTTGGTTAAGTAAAGTTTGGGCTTTTTATTTTCTTTTAACACACAAAACATCTTAGGTTACGATTTCCTCGTCTTTGCTTCTCTACAGCAAATCAAGTAATCCAAAGTAATCAGATTACATTACTCACTTTAAGTAATTTAATGGATTAAATTACAAACTACATTTTGGGGTATGTAATCTGTAATCTGTAGGGGAATAGATTTGACTTCAAAACCGTCTAGTGTATTCTGATTCCTGACCGAGTCGCTGGAGAGAAATGAAATTGAGCGGGGACACTAGTTGGCACCAGCCTGACTACAGAGATTTGACATTGTAGAAAGAAAACAAATATTTATCATGACCCTCCCTCTTTAACGACCGTCCAATGTCGTTTTAAGAACTCAGTGCATTGTGTTCTACATTCATTGAGCGCTGCAGTGCCAATGCCGGACACAGGTTTATTTTGGGTGCGTTACTTTTTCATCAACTGGACACTAGGACAACACTAAAAATGGCATGAGTTCTATTTAAGGAACAATGTGGATGTTCGGACACAGCCCCAAACAGTAGTGTCAGTGTCATGGTGTAAAGTTACAAATGCGCATAGGACTAAGAGGGTGGGACTAACACTTCAAACTAAAACACGATCCTGAGTCTTTTTTTGAAAACTACGTACAGGCCATAGACGGTATACATAAATGGACATAGCTTATGTTGAAACATTGACGCCCTGCTGCCGTGAGCCTCGTCATTTTGGTCTTAGGCTACGTTTATACGATGACGGTCTGAACAGAAGACGCAAAATTGGCATCGCGTCTTCACTTTTTATTCCGCGTTTAGAGCGTTTTCGGGAGGAAATGTGCGTGCATACGTGACGCAAAAGTGTGCGGGAGTCAATACACGCATCAAGAATCTCAGACTTCCGGTCATTGCGCAATACATACTGGGAAGGATTTTCCAAAAAAGTGAGCATCAAACCACCATGTTTGTTTTCCCAAGTCTTTTGAACCATATCACTTTTGTTTCTGGTTTTGATATTGTCATATTTTAGTTTTGGGATTTGGACATCATATTTGTGTGGTTGTTGGATCCTAACAGCGGAAAACAGCTCGAGAAATGTGTCGGCGAACTTCATAAATGCAAAAGGGAATCAGATGTGTGTGACTGCAAACCTCCGTTCAAACTGTTTCTCTTCCCAACAGAATTGAAAAATAGTGACAGGTGAAGGTGATGGGCAGGATTGATCCACAGAAAGGACGAAAAAGGAAACCTTTCACTGCCTAAGAAATCATCCCGAGTTTGCAGAGAACATTTTGTATGTGGAGCGACAACAAAGCAAAATCCTGATCCCTCACTCAGCCTCGGTTACGAATTTAAAGTCAACGCCGAAGTGAAAGGCACCAGCTGTTCGCCAAGAAACACCTTCCACTGCAAGGAGACCAAGACATGTGTTGCTGTAAAACCACAAGAACAAGAAAGTGCAGCTCAGTCTGTTTGTCTTCTGTACCTCTCGATTAACAAAAGGGATTTTGCTTTGACATTTTGCTTGACGCTCCACATACAAAATGTTCGCTGTAAACTCGGGATGATTTAGGCAGCCAAAGTTTTCCTTTTTTGTCCTTCCTGTGGATCAATCCTGCCCATCGCCTTCACCTTTCAATATTTTTCAATTCCGTTGGGAAGAGAAACAGTTTGAACGGAGGTTTACAGTCATTTATGTGCATTTATGAAGTTCGCAAACAAATTTCTCGAGCTGTTTTCCGCTGTTAGGATCCAACAACCACACAATTAATGATGTCTGAATCCCAAAACTAAAATATAACAATATCTGAACCAGAAACAAAAGTGATATGGTTCAAAAGACTTGAAAAGATCGACTTTGTTAATAGACACATCCCACTGGGAAAACAAACATGTAGGTTTGATGCTCACTTTTTCGGAAAATCCCTCCCAGTATGCATTGCGCAGTGACCGGAAGTCCGAGATTCTTGATGTGTGTATTGGGTATGCATGCCAGGCGGCTCGGTGGTGATGCTTGGTGTATGTGATGTAAACGTGTTTGTGACGTGAGCAGATCTGACCAGAGTTTTGCGTCTTGGGCAATGTAGACAGAAACGTTTACGGTGGAGCGTATTCAACTTTTCCACTCTGGAGGGTGGTTTCAGATTTTTGTGTTTTTAAGCCCCAAAAATGCCGTCACCGTCTAAACGAAAAGCAGTTCCAATAAAATATTTTCGTTTTTACCCGTAAGCGTTCTCATGTAAAATGTTTGTATTAACCTGCTCTTCATGATCCTGTTTTTTTCTATTTTGTCCGTAAATTAATTTCTATTCCTTATATGGAACTTGACTCCAAATTACGTCGTATAATTGCTAGCCTCGTGAGCTTCATTTGACTGGAGCCGAACACTGTGTATAAAAAGAAGTGGACTCCCTTAAGGCCGAATTATAGTTCTACTTCGACTCAACGCACGCTGCCGCCATCGCCTTGTCGCCGTCATTTTTGATGTGTGGATTTGCGTGGAGTAATTCACGGCCACAACGTTAGGAGGCTCGGATTTAGAAATGGTGTTTGTGTATAAAAAATGAAGCAGGAAAGCAGAGTAGAGAGGACCAATTACAGTTCTTTTGTTTGCATTTAAAGTGCCAATTACAGATTTTCATGTTTGTCTAATTCTGACCTGCTTTGGTGGATAGAATCTGTGGTCAATATTTATCATAGTTTTACGTAAGTGGTACTTTGTGGAAAAAATCTGAGAAGATAAATACAAAAATAGAGGAAGCAGCAGTAGTAAAGTTGTGAAACAGAATCCCTCTGTTCATGTCATCAACACAGAAAACTCCATCCACGATCCCGAGACGATTTACGGGCAAAGAAGGACGATTTCAGACACTTAAAACTTTGTCTTGACAGTGTTATCAGCGTCTCTCTCAGTCTCTGCTCGGTTCTATTTCAGTCGTGTCTGACTTTAGCGGCCCAGAGTGACACTGGAGCGGAGGAGCGGCTCCCAGGACTCGCAGCAGAAATAACCCAGGATCAATGAGCCGGCCTGGGCTGAAACTGAGTCAGGCTCCCTGGAGAGAGGACCAGACTGGACCAGACTGGACCAGACTAAGTCTAACCTCATCTGCACTCACTGTCTCTCTGTGTGTGTGTGTGTGTGTGTGTGTGTGTGTGTGCGCGCGCGAGAGCGTGTGTGTGTGTGTGTACGTGTGTGTGTGTTTGTGTGTATCTGTATCTGAAAGAGCCGCTCAGGGTATTTGTGAAGTTTGTCAAGTTGCTGTGTACAGTTTTGTATCAGTTTTTTGTACATTTGTGGAGAGTTGTCATGTGGGAGTGTGGGTGATGTAGACTTGTGGGCGGAGCCTTGTACAGAATCTTACAGCTAATCCTGAGGAGGGTTTGAATAGGGCCCAGGAGAGATCACTAGATCACTCAAAGATGTATGGATGACATTTAAAACCTGTTTGTGTCTGCACACAACCACTGAGTGTCTTCACACAGTCACAGTCACAGAGTGTCTGCACACAGAGTGTCTGCACACAGAGTGTCTGCACACAGAGTGTCTGCACACAGAGTGTCTGCACACAGAGTGTCTGCACACAGAGTGTCTACACACAGAGTGTCTGCACACAGAGTGTCTGCACACAGAGTGTCTGTGTCACACAGAGTGTCACACAGAGTGTCTGCACACAGAGTGTCTGCACACAGAGTGTCTACACACAGAGTGTCTACACACAGAGTGTCTGCACACAGAGTGTCTGCACACAGAGTGTCTGCACACAGAGTGTCTGCACACAGAGTGTCTGCACACAGAGTGTCTGCACACAGAGTGTCTGCACACAGAGTGTCTGCACACAGAGTGTCTGCACACAGAGTGTCTGCACACAGAGTGTCTGCACACAGAGTGTCTGCACACAGAGTGTCTGCACACAGAGTGTCTGGACACATGTCTGCACACAGCATCTGCACACAGCCAGAGCCCCAGAAGGAGTGAGTGCCCAGCTCCACCCACAGGGGGCACAGTCGAGTTGCGTCTCTGGAGCGCCGTAGGACACAGAACAGAGACAGACGTGGGATTCTGATCCAAACAACATAATTTATTCATTGTATTCACCAGAGCTATTGAGTCAGACTAAAGTCATCATACTACTGTGCTTGTGTTCTGTAGCTCTAATCTATGACACGTGTGGATCATTATGTTATTATCTGCACATTTTAAATCCCAGTATTGATCTAAAACCACTAAAATGAAACAACTCCAATGTGTATCACTGAAAATAGAGCAGTGAAAATGGGATCATCAATATCTCGTCTTGAAAATAAGAGATTAAAGATTACTTAAACAAGGACAAACACTCCAAATGCAACAGGAGAGTAAATGCTGAAACAACTATAACACGTTAAAAGCTCTGAAAACATTTCGCAGAATAGGTTTGCTTTAAGTACTTTGTGCACTTTTCTGATGGCCTTGTTTGTCTTTATGGAGACACTTTAATACGTTTTGTACCTTGTTATGAGTTGTTTTTGATCAATATTGTAGTTTTACAGTGAAGCAAACATAAAATGAGACTCTACATAAATGTGTTAGAGTGTGGTACACCCTGTTTTTGTCTCTTTGTGTTTCAGCGCTTGTACGTATGGATGGATGTATGGATGGAGGAGCGTGAATCCACTTTTCACACACTGTCACTCCACGTCCCCATGACAGAACCCGCAGCCTCTCCGCGGGGGGGTAAGTGCAGTTCCCTGAGCGCCGACCCCTGCTGTTTCCCACATGTAACAAAGAGCGTCTCCGAATGTCAAAGCGGCGGACGGATCGAACCCAAGAACGTCCAAACTTCATCGAGCGGCCTCTGCTGAGACATACAGCCCCTAATGCAGCGTATGGATCCGGTCTGGAGACATGTGGACACGGAGGACACGGGGACAGCTCCTAATGCAGATGGGAGACGGTTTTACGGACTTGCATGACATTTCCATATCCCCCAGAGGTTTGTGTTGTGAAGACATGAGGATCCTGTCCCAAAAAACTGTCCCGATGTGTGGCGCTGTGTGTGCAGGAGGCGACCTACTTCAGATAACTGGCACACCTCTGGACATGTGAATTTAAAATGAAGAAAATATTTTAAGTCTAGTCTCGTTTAAGTGTGGCCCAAATGCCATTCCCCCGAAGAGGAAGTCCTGCTTTTATTTTTACCATTGCTCCTTCTGCGGCTTCCTCATGCTCCATCAGTCCGTCCGTCAATATCAGTTTATTAACCCCAGAGGGAGACTTCAGTTCAAGTACAACAAGGTCTGGCGCAGTTTTAACGGGAGGATTGGTCACGTAGGGTCAGGTGGGGTCAGCTTGAGGAGAGGAAGAGCTGAAAATGTCCCTCGTCCGTGTCCTGCGGCATCACAGGAGCCTCCAGGGGGCGCCAGGTGAACACAACAGGAAGCCTCTCCTAAGTCTCTCTCTTTCTCTCTGCTCTATTGTTTTGGTGATGATGAGACGGGGCATTTTGTTTGAAATATTTCCTCTGGAAGGTCTTCCGTCTGTGTAAAAGCCTGTTGTCTTTATTTATTTATTTATTTATAAGGAAAAATGTAGCGTCTCGTTTGTGAGGGGTCCTAAATACATGAACAAAAGTAGCATTTACAGAAAAGAAAGAAAAAAAACAAACAAATGTGTTTTTTTTAATGTGTTGCAGCATTTGCGTTTGTGTTGTGGCGTTTGTATTAAAATAGAGTCATTTCCGTTGAGCCTTTTTGTGGTTTGTCGTGGCTTTTTGTCGTGTTGTCGCTTTTGTATTTGTTGCGGCGTTTGCGTTTGTTGTGACCCCTCTCGTCTTCCGTACTACTGGCCTTCATAGTCTCACCACTTGCTTTATAAACCTCCTCCTCCGGAAGCATAGTCAAAGGGGTCTTGAACGCTCAAAGATCATACAATGTTCTCTTTTGAAATCACACTATGTTGACTTTTCAAGTTCCCCCAGGCTCATATTATTGATGGTAAATAAACTTCTCCTGCGTAAGACGTCCAGTTGGTCTCCAGTCTTTTATTTCCACCCTTTCAAGCTGAAAACTTCGACAACACATACGTCACGACCAATTAGCAGTGATTGGTTAAATAAAAAAAGTACCCACCTACCGTCAAGTGAACAAAATTTAAGGCTGCGAGATCAGATGAATCAGGCTAATAAACAATGACTAAATCACAAAATCAGTCCTAAACCATAAATAAACACTTTTATAACCCCCCTATTTGTGATGAAAACATAATAACAACATGATTTAAAGCTCCACAGAAGCCAGTGTAGCCGAACCCACATGTCTGAGTGTTCCTTTACAGTGAGGAGATGATCCAGTCCACACATCCGTTCACGCGGTTCTTAACGTACACTAGTGTGTCCTGGTCTGGTCTGGCCTGAGGGGAGGCTTTGTGTGGAGCTAATGGAGCACGTGTCCGGGCCAAAGCGCTCTCCCCTCCACATAAAAGAAGCATATGTCTCTTTCACGGGCCGCGGGGCGTTCAAGTGCCAGCTGTTTCTCCGGACAAATGGACGTCATTACAGGACCAGGGGCACAGTGGAGACAGTCACTGAGCTCAAGGAAACATATTATGCAGGATTTGTACGGCTGTTAGACTTCAGACTCTCTTGAGACCCTTGCTTTGGCATTTCATGTTTTAGAACTTCAAATAAGTACAATGAAGTCTCAGGTTTTAGAACTTTAGATAAGTACTATAACATCTTACGTTTTAGAACTTTAGATAAGTACTATGACGTCTCATGTTTTAGAACTTTAGGTAATGACCATGTATAAAACCACACATACATTTCCAGCTTGACCACTCCTCATACTGGAGTCTGGTACAGAGCTCCATCTACTGGCAACACTGGAGAAAAATCTTTGCTTATAGTGAACCCAACATGTTGATGTAAGCGTGCAGTTGTACTGAACATCATTTGATAGCAACTCTAGCTATGATTGGACTTACAAACTGCACCAGGTTTCTACCCGTGTGGCAACAATCCTGGAAAAATTCAAAACCCATATTCTCTCAAATGCTCAAATGCAAAGAACATTTTACAGATGATTACAGAAACCAGCGTGAATGACATAAAATACAACTGCAGGTATGTTTTAAATGAGGGAACCATAATATAACATGGTCAGAATCTCAAAAAAGTCAGTTTGGCAAAATTTGAGTTCTTAAAAACGCAAATTCTTTGGCTTATAGTTTTACATCAGTCAGGTCTGCCACTTGATATTATTGCCCCGCCTCTGGACAGCAGGTAAGACATTGTGAAAATAGTGTATAAAGTATATAATGAAAAAAAAAAAGGTTTCTAGACATTTATCATTATTCAGAATACATATATGGTGATGGCGAACCAACCGGACATAGTGATGGTGGATAAGAAACAGAGCAGAGTCATGGTTGTGGACATCACAACACTAAGAGATGGTAATATCAGGAAAAAGGAACACGAGAAACTAGAGAAATACCAGGGGCTCAAGGAGGAGCTGGAGAGAGCCTGAAAAGTGAAGGCATCAGTGAAGGCTGTAACCCCCAAACTAGAAGAGACTACAACAGATACCAGGAAAAGCATCAGACATCTCAGTCCAGAAAAGTGCAGTACTGGAACAGCAAAGATACTGCGCAGAACTTTTTATTTATTTATTTTATTTATTTAATTTTTCACTAGTACTGTACAGACTGATGTCTAGTTTCAATGATCAAATGCTGCAATGTATTCCATTGACTTTAGAGAAAGTAACTGTACTATTCACCAAATGTACAGAATACTGTTACTCCAGATCAGAACATAGTGGGTTTAATCTATGACCAAACCAGAACCAATCCAAGACTGAACCATGCCCTCCTCCTCCTGGGCACGTCTCTCCTGCTCTCCTCTCCACAGACCCGTCCTTCTCTCCATAAGTGTCTGATCCATACTCTTCGCCCGCACCACCCACTGGGACTGTATTGATCACCGTCTGAAGAGAGGAGAGAAGACACCGTGGGACCTCCGCTTGTCTGTCTGCCCAGCATTGATCCAGGACTGTCCCTCACATGTCAGAGGTCAAGGGGACGTCGCTGGGCTCTGTCCCTGATGGATGGACCTGGACACATCAGTCTGATGGGACACGAGCGCTTATGGACACTGATGGGCTTCATTAGAAGAAGAGCCATAGAGCCAGCGTCCATCCATCACTGTTACTGTGGAGGTCACGCAGACGCTGGCCCAGTGTGCAGGAGACTGTAATGAGCGTCTGTAGAGCTCTGGAGAAGACTTCACGCATACTGTAAATTGGCAGATGAGGAAGATAATTTACAAAACACCATCTTTGTGAAAGCTATGGATGCACGGGCAACCAAACATGGACAGTCAACTAATGTGGGTCAGGTCGTGTGTAAGATCTGCAGGACCAAGATGTCAGTGAAGCAGGGTAATACCTCCAACTTAAGTCTGCATCTGTTTCTGTACAATCCAGCAGCAGCGGCCCGACTGTCCAACTGGTACAACCGGGACAGCGACCGGCATAAACCTCTCACTACCGCGGTTACTCATGACTTGGTAGAAGAGATATTTCTTTTTCAGGGCGTTGAGAAGCTCACATTCAGGTCAGTGCTGAAACAATTTGATAAACAGAATGAGCTGCTCGGTAAGACTTTTTTCTCAGATACATCTGTCCTGCTCATGTATGACAGAGTTAAGGATTTGGTCAAAAATGAACAGAAAAATGCCCTCTACATTTTCTCAACAATGAATATGTGATCAAGTATTAACATGACTCCACACATGAGTCTGACCGAGCTCTGTCTGACAGAGGACTGGAAGAACTTGGCTGAAGCTCTCAGTGGTGCATTTAAAGAGTTTTCCCTGGATGAAAGCAAAGTCACCTGCATCTCCACAGACAATGGGGTGAATAACGTGGCTGCAGTAAAGAAACTGGATTGGCGGTGGCTAAACTGCTTTGGCCACAGTCTCCATCTAGCAGCAACCAATGGCAGTTCAAGCACAAAAGAGCACACAGTGCACTGTACGTGTGTGTTGGTCAGTGCATTCTCCTAAAGCTGACTGAAAAAAAGAGAGTTGGCCAAAGCCCAAGTGGAGCTTCAACAACGAGCTCTCACACTGGTGAGAATAAAAACTGTGTACTGCTGTGGCACTGACACACTGTCATTGTTTGACTGTACCCTATGTGTGTGTGGCCATAAGTTAAGTGAAGGTAAGTTAGTTAGCCTCAAATAATCCAATATTTTTTAAAATGTAAATGATTTTTAAAGCTTATGAAAATGTAAATGCATTCTGTGCATAGGCATTAAACATGAAAAAACACTTTTTTTCAATAAAAATGTTAACAAACAAATTAAAATAAGTGTAATTGCAATAAATAGGTTTATTTTAGTCAGCTCCTTTACGTGGCCAACAACCATTACAAAAAGACAAATGCATCCTGTGTGTAATTGCCAAATAGAATAACCCTTTGTAGAACATTTAAACAAACACTCACACATGTTGAATTAAAACCTTTTATGCACACGCCCAACGTCACTATACAAGCCCTGACAGGCGCACTGATGTTACTCATATGAGGAAAACATATAATATATACAGAATTTAAATATTTATAAACATATAAAATATTTATCTCCAATTTAAATGAAGCCGTTTAAACAAAAGAGCTCAGAGCTGCTCTTGTGTGAACGGCTTTAAAAGAGCAGAGTGAACATGTGCATGTCTATGTAACTAAAGAAATGACACAAGAGGAGACAAAGGTTCAAACCCCGGGCAGGGTCTCGTGTCACACGCCTCCATATGGTGTAGGAGAGGCCAATGATGTGTCTTGCCCAGGGGCACAGAAACAGAGCAACAGAAAACAAAGAGGTTATAGATGTGATGTACGTGTAAATGTGTAAATGATGTGTACACTGTGGCATTTCACTCCTGTGGGGTTTTCATTAACACATAACACACACATAACACACACAGGTCACTATGTTTTTAAAATACTTTACACATCGAAAACAAGGCATATACACAACTTCACTTTTGTTTTGTATGCACTGTGTCCTTTTACCTTCCACATCGCTATTACATCAGGGCTGTGAAGTTGTTGTGTACAGTTTTATATCATGTTTTTGTATATTTATGGAGAATTGTCGTGTGGGAGCCTGGGTGACGTACAGAATCTAACCATAGTTACCATAAGTGTCACTGTGACTCTTCTGGAGACTTCTATTATGAATGAGCCTCAGCTTTAAACACTGTGATACATGCATCAGGTCACTGTTCATCTATGTTCAAATAAACCAAGGGTCACCAAACTTTTTTTCTCTGGGGGCCACGTTATCTCTCCTGACTGTGATGGGGGTCGGGGTCAGGTCGGCCGTATAACAGAATTGTTTGACCCTGACGACGCAGATTATATTCTCGGAAAACCGCCACACTTTCTTTACAGATCAGACAAACTGCACGGTCCTTACACTTGAACAAAAAAAAAAAGGGTCATCCATTGTTCTTTGAAAACTCGGCTCTCTGTCAACTTTTCGTACTTTAACACTCATCATTTTGTTGTTCTTAACTGCGCTACAGAACTCTCCGTGTGTCGACTGTCACTGTTTGAGCTTGAGTTTGTCAGGTGACGAAAATTTAGTGGCAAATGTAAACACGTCATATAATTATTTAAATATAAATATAAATACAAATACATATTTTTAATGGAAAAAATCAACAAATTACAAGATTATTTGCCAAAAAGTAATAAAAAAAATAGGGGCCGGTGAAAGCGGAATGGCAGACCGGAGTTGGCCCACAGGCCTCAATTTGATGACCCCTGAAATAAACAATAAATAAATAGAAGGTTTGAATGGGGCCCAGGAGAGATCCCTACATTACTCAAACATGCACACAGGTGGCATACAGAACCTCTGGACTCATGACTCACATTGTCTGTTTAATCAAATTATTTTAAACCTTTCTTCTACATCAGACATGTCAAACTCAGGCCTGGGGACCAAATTTGGACCATGATATAATTTTATTTGGTCCACGAGATCATTTCAAACATGTATTAGGCTGTGTTCAGACTGCAGCCTGAAGTGACCCAAATCCAACTTTTTGGCCTCTATGCTCCTGTATCTGATCCTTTAATGACAGTCTGAACCACACAGATCCGATTTATTCAAATGTGACCCAGGACACTTGGATATGTGCTCCTGAAACCGATACATATCTGATCTTTTCACATGTGACTTCAGTCTGAACGGCCAAAGCGCATTCATTCGACCTACACGTTATCAACAAACCACAAACGTCACTATTCTGCGCTGAAGTAGGTGAAAATTGTTAGTGAACTCTGTGTCACTGAAGTGAAGCACATCACCACTCACCACTCTTGGCTACGTCTCCACATCCACACGTTCCTTTCAACGGACGTCGCTGCCGCTGCCCCACAAAACACCACGGCCAAAAACCTCGTCCTTCTCCTTCTCAATCTCCTCCTTAAAACAAGTAAGTTGTTCATGTTCTGGCTCCGGTACGAGAGGAACTTTAAAATCTCCAGGTGCTCAATGTTTGGACAACTTCTGTAAACACAGAGACGCTCGCTGCGGTTGACGTCATCGTGTCTCCAGTGCACATGCAGGACACTTTTGGGCCGTTTAACGTTCACACT
>NW_026571095.1:33358371-33368371 GCF_026225935.1 Boleophthalmus pectinirostris | reverse complement strand
ATCAGATATGTATCAGTTTCAGGAGCACATATCCAAGTGTCCTGGGTCACATTTGAAAAAATCGGATCTGTGTCGTTCAGACTGTCATTAAAAGATCAGATACAGGAACATAGAGGCCAAAAAACTGGATTTGGGTCACTTCAGGCTGCAGTCTGAACGCAGCCTTAGACTACATTTACAGTCCCTGACAAAAGTCTTGTCGCTTATCCATTTTGTAGAAACAAAAGCTTATAACCTGACTTTAAATTAATCGATTGGTTTTAGAAATGTCTCATATGAAGCTAAAACCCTCCCAAATTATGCTCAATATACTAAAAAAAATTTGCTTCACTGAAAAAAGATTGATCATTTAATGAACACAGAAAGGTCCAGATTTTGGCAAGACAAAAAGTTTTGTCACCTTGTCATATGATGCACCCAATCCTAGATTACAGCCTCACCTGTGATCAGTTACTGATCAATCAATTAGTGGGTGTGTATAAAAAGAACCCCAGCACATCAGACCTTCATATCAACTGCAACTTGACCTCTGACAACAAGCCTAAGATCCACCCTGAGACCAAAGCGTTAATTATCAAGAGGCTGAAGACCAGATCCACTGCTGAGGTGGTGACACCTTCAATGTGTCTCAGCGTCAAGTACAAAGAATAAGAAAAAGATCTGAAATGACTGGAGATGTTTTTGACAAGCCCAGGTCCAGGCAGACCCCGCAAGACAACTGCTCGGAGGACCGTTTGTTGATTCGAAAATCCAAGGCCCCTTTTCCACTGCAGCAGACTCCACCAGGCCTGGTCACCTCAAGTCCCTGTGTCAACCAGAAACAGTTTGTAGAATTCTGTCTGGAAATGGCCTCCATGGTCGAATCAGTGCACAGAAACCAGCACTAAACAAAAGGTAATTAAAAAAAACCGTGTGGCATTTGCCAAGGCCCACAGCCTGCTAAAAGGATGGACACTGGAAAAGTGGCAGAAGGTGGATTTCTCAGATGAATCCTCGGTTAAATTACATCACAGCTGCCGTAAATATTGCAGGAGACCTACTGGAGCCGCATGGATCCAAGATTCACCCAGAAAACAGTTAAGTTTGGTGGTGGAAAAATCATGGTCTGGGGTTCCATCCAGTCTGGGGGTGTGCGAGACATTTGCAGGGTGGAAGGCAAATATCAATAACCTAAAATATCAAGAAGTATTAGCTCCTCTTACATTCCCAACCATAAAAGGGGTCAGATTTTGCAGCAGGATGGTGCTCCATCACATGCTTCTATCTCTACATCAAAGTTTGTCAAGGTGAAGAAGATCAAGGTGCTGCAGGACTGGCCAGCCCAGTCACCAGACATGAACATCATTGAGCAGGTCTGGGGTAGAATGAAAGAGGAAGCATGAAGGCAAAACCAAAGAATCTTGATGAACTCTGGGAGGCATGTAAGACGCTTTCTTTGTTATTCCTGATGACTTCATCAACAAATTGTATGAATCATTGTTGAACCGCATGGATGCGTCCTTCAAGCTCATGGAATCATACAAGATATTAAATATAGATCTCACAGCACCACTACTTAATTCACTGACGTTATGCAACATATTTTTTACATAAATTATTTGTTCAATTTTCTGTAGGCGACAAAACTTTTGTCTTGCCAAAATCTGACCTTTCTGTGTTCATTAAATGATCAATCTTTTTTCAGTGAAGAAAATTTATTTTAATATATTGAGCATAATTTGGGAGGGTTTTAGCTTTCATATGAGACATTTCTAAAACCAATCGATTAATTTAAAGTCAGGTTATAAGCTTTTGTTTCTACAAAATGGATAAGCGACAGGACTTTTGTCAGGGACTGTACACTGAAACGTATCACCATATCAGAAACAACTTGCGTCCAAACCCTATCCACACAGTTTTGCTCATATTTGTTTACATTTTACAGAAACAAAACTATTCTAGCCTCTTAGCGGTGACTTACTTCGTGGTGCACAGACCTACATCAGCATATCAACATTTTCAGGCGTCCACACAGTGTCAGATCAGATCTGTACTCAGATGAATTTGTGGGAGCTGGAGACGCCAGATCGTTCCGTCTCTGGAGCCGTTTTCAGTTTGATTAGTGTGAACGAACACTGCATCCTCAACGAAAACAACTCAAATATGTACTAGTGTGGACGGGACCTTAATTTAAGTTCTAATTAAATTTAAGTTCTGAATAATTCCTTATACTCCGGTGCAATTTCCACACTGAAGCCACGAGAGGTTCTAGTCTTGTGTGTGAGTATCTGCTGCTCCTGTTCCTCCTGTACCACTGTCACTTGGCTCTACTGCGCATGTCTCCTGCAGAAAGAGCCTCTGTCCTGCTGAGAGTAGTGAAATATTTAGCCAAAAACTAACAAACTTGTGACACCGGGAGGATGCACCATGAAACTTTCCTGGAAGTCACTGGATGGATGGACAAAGCCTGGACTTCAGTGACACCGAAACCATCCTGTCGGGATTCAGGCCCCGTCCACACTAGTTCGTATTTGAGTCGTTTTCGTTGCGGATGCACTCTAATTCGAATTGAACACAGCTCCAGAGATGAAACGATCTGCTCCCACGAATTCATTTGAGTACTGATCTGATCTGGCACTGTGTGGACGCCTGAAAACGCTGATACTCTGATGTAGGTCCGTGCGCCACGAAGTAATTCACCACCAAAACACTAAGAGGCTAGAACATATGTCCATTCATATATACGATCTGTGTGTACGACCTGCAGACGTATAATCTCTGAAAAGTTTAACATGAACCATCTCCAATGTGACAGAAACACAGAACAGACTCACCATCAGCGGAACATCCCTCTGTCACAGAAAGAACACTCATATTCCACTGAGTCGTGCCCTTTAGTCCGACAGAAGCTGAACCGCATCAGCGCACAAGGAGCGCTTTTTTTGAGCACTCGGTTTATGCATATGAGTCATGTGGTTTTAAGTTTCATTTCTGTAAAACGTAAACAAATATGCTCAAAGCTGTGTGGATAGGGGAAGGCTTGCGGACACAGAAACGACGTGTCTGGACGCAGATCGTTCCCGATACAGTGATTCATTTCAGGTAAATGCAGTCTCAGAAAGGCTGAAATAATTCTAACTGGAACTGATGCTGAGTCTGACGACAGCTACACAGAAGAGGAACCGATGCTGTGTTGCTCAGAAGTGACACAGAGGATGAGTAAGTAAATGGATTTAGAGATTTGGAGTGAGATGGAGAGTTTGTTAAACTTGCTCTGTTCTATTGTTGTTCAACAGTCTGTTGTTTTCTCTTCTGTTGTTATTACTAGAACTTGACTTTCAAGATAATAAATAAAGGAATTAAATTAAACTATACAAGCTGTAATTAACTTAATGTAAATGAAATAATACTAACACTCTTCCTTTTCCCCTCTCTGTCACCAGTGTTGGGAAGGTGACTTTTAAAATGTAATCCCCTACAGATTACAGATTACATACCCCAAAATGTAGTTTGTAACGGAATCCATTAAATTACTTAAAGTGAGTAACGTAATCTGAATACTTTGGATTACTTGATTTGCTGTAGAGAAGCAAAGACCAAGATATCTTCACATAAGAAGTTTTGTCTGATAAAAGACAATGAAACGCCCAGACTTTACTAAACTGTATTAAAAATATTATTGATAGAAGAGGAGGAGACATGGTCCATGCAGCATGATTTAGTCCTGTTAAATCCTGTTTTAGACCTGGTTTTAGACCAGATTTTAGTCCTGGTTTTAGTCCTGGTTTAGACCTGGTTTAGGCCTAGTTTACTAGTTCAGTCCTATTTTATACCTAGTTTAGACCTGGTGTTAGACCTGGTTTTAGACCTGGTTTTAGACCAGATTTTAGACCTGGTTTAGACCTGGTTTAGGTCTAGTTTAGACCTGGTTTTAGATCTGGTTTTAGACCTGATTTTAGACCTGGTTTAGACCTGGTTTTAGACCAGATTTTAGACCTGGTTTAGACCTGGTTAAGGTCTAGTTTAGACCTGGTTTTAGATCTGATTTTAGACCTGGTTTAGTGTCCAGCAATGAGTGAAATTACGGAAAAAAGAAAAGAAAAGGGGGATATAACCCAAAATGTGAAAACAGGAAAATCCCGCTGTGTAATCCATTTATTTCAACAAAGTAACTGTAATCCAATTACCACTCACTGAAACAGTAACTGTAACTGAATACAGTTACTCATAATTTGTACTCTGATTACTTAACTCCAGTGCATGTAATCTGTTACTCCCCAACAGTGTCTGTCTCTCATACATGATCTCAGCTGATTGACATTACACTTAGGTGATATTATACTTCAGTGAGTGCGCCCCCTGTGGTCGAGCGCGTTACTTACCCTCACCTCAGTCGTGCATTCGCAAACCCGAGCGGGGCGATTCCTCCTCCGTCTCTCTGCTTGTCCCTGCGTTCGCTCGACTCGACTCCGGCTTGACTCCTGAACACATCAAGGTTCAAGGCTGCGCTGTGCTGTTGCTATGGAAACACAAGTTACCAGGCAGCGGCGGTGAAAATAACCTGCTCCCGGCTCCCGTTTGAACCCAGAACACGCCGAAATGTACAACGGCGACGAGACGGGCAGACGGTTTAAGCACGAGTGTAAGAAGAGAGCAGGACTGAGAGGTGGAGAGAGGCTAATGTTATTTTACGAGGAGGTTCATAAAGGTGCACTGCGGAACTTTTACAGTGAATGGTCCAGAAATAGCTTGTCTCCATGGAGATGTAACGACTAAAGACAGCGTGGAAAGTTCTGCAGTATAAATGTAATAAATCCGTGTATCATTCGTTCATTTGTTTTTCAATATAAAACCAAAAATAAGAAAATGAAAAAACAACAGTTTTCTTCATTTTCAGTTTTCGATTTTGTGTTTAAATGAAGAATGGAAAAAAATGAATAACGGCCGTTTCCCGTTTACGTGACTCCCTTGACTGCGATGCCGGACTTTTGCGCTGCATACAGACTGAACCAGGACCGATCCAGGTCCGGGACCAAACCGGGACCAGAGCAGGACCCGACCGGGACCAGAGCGGACTCCGAGCTTTGACTCCGACTCTCTGCGGGGTTCGAGCCTCAGCCGTGGCCTCTGAGCCTCTGATCTAGTTCTGGCCTGGTCTTGGTCTCAGTCCCGGTCTCGGTCTCGGTCTGGTCCCACTCTGGTCCTGGTCTGGTCCCGGTGTCAGTCTCGGTCTGGTCCCAGCCTGGTCCTGGTCTGGTCTCAGCCTTGGTCTGGTCTCAATCTTGGTCTGGTACCGGTCTGGTCCCAGTTTGGTCCCGGTCTGGTCCCGGTCTGGTCCCGGACCTGGATCAGTCCTGGTTCAATTCATATGCGGTGCAAAAGTCCAGCATTGCAGTCACGGACGTCACGTAAACGGCCGTTATTCGTTTTTTCCATTCTTCATTTAAACACAAAATCAAAAACTGGAAAAAACAAATCGTTATCCATTTTTTCATTTTGGTTTTGGAGACAAATAATGAAGAAAACTGTTGTTTTTTTGTTTTCTTATTTTTGGATTTATATTGAAAAACGAATGAATGAATGATACCTATGATATCTATCTGACATTTCCTCATTGCTCGCCTTTCCACGGATCTGCTCGGATGTATTTTCGACAGACTAAAAGTGATTTCTTTTTGGTCAGATGCTGAGATTTTTTTTTTTTTTTTAAAGGTGTAACTTTTTCAGAGTGTGGTCCAGAAATATCTTGTCTCCATGGTGATGTAATGACTTTGCTTGTGCAGTTCTTCAGTCTGAGATGAAAGCGATTCATCCACTGCTCGCCTCTCCACAGATCTGGCCTGATGCTTAACCTAGTTTTTCCACACTGCAAAAAGCAACATGAAGGCAAATTAACTTAAATTAAGAACATTTTACTTTATTTGAGTCGATTCAACTTGGTAAGGAAAATTATCTACTAATGAAATAAGTGTGTTTTTCTTCATTCAAGGAACAATAGATTTTTTTTTTTCTATTTTTAAGTGCAAAGAGTTGTTGTTTTTCTTCTTTTAAGCACTTAAAGTCTTTGTCAAAGGAGAAAGTAAGTAAGTGTTTATTTACATAGAGCTTTTCACAGACATATGTCACAAAGACGCTTCACAGAGCATTATTCAGCATTATTTATTCACTCCAAACCTGGTGAAAGTGAAGGTAAGATACTTTTTTAGTCACAGCTGCCACCACCGTCATTCACATCACTTTTATACTAGGCAATGTGGGTGAAAAATTAAAGTTGTCATCTGAACAAATGTTTATTTAAGTCGACCTCTTTTTTCAACCTCAAGTAACATTTCGCCAGTTGACAAATTTACTTTTGTCTTTTTTTTTGTCCGTGGATTCTACCTGACGACAGGGATTCTACGCACACACTAAAAGTCTTGCTCCATTGGCAGATCATATTACTCGTCAAGTTAAATTTACTCAAATTATGCCCTCACCTGGCACTCACTCGGCCTTCACCCAACCCTTACCTGGCCTTCACTTGGCCTTCATCCTTCACCTGGCACTCACCTGTTCCTCACCTGGCACTCACCTGACCCTCACCTGACCCTCACCTGACCCTCACCCGGCCCCTCCCTCACCCGGTCCTCACCTGTTCCTCATCTGGTCCTCACCTGACCTTCACCCAGTCCTCACCCGGCCCCCACCTGGTTCCTCCCTCACCTGTTCCTCACCTGGTCCTCACCTGGTCCTCACCTGACCTTCACCCGGCCCCTCCCTCACCTGGACCTCACCTGGCCCTCACCCAGTCTTCACTTGACCTTCACCCAGTCCTCACCTGTTCCTCACCCGGCCCTCACCTGTTCCTCACCCGGCCCTCACCCAGTCTTCACCTGGCACTCACCCTGTCCTCACCTGGCCTTCACCTGGCACTCACCTGGCCCTCACCCGGCCCCTCCCTCACCCTGTCCTCACCTGGCCCCCACCTGGTTCCTCCCTCACCCGGCCCTCACCTGTTCCTCACCCGGCCCTCACCTGTTCCTCACCTGACCCTCACCTGTTCCTCACACCTGACCCTCACCTGTTCCTCACCCGGTCCTCACCTGACCCTCACCTGGCCCCTCCCTCACCTGGACCTCACCTGGCCCTCACCCAGTCTTCACTTGACCTTCACCTGGACCTCACCTGGCCCCCATCTGGTTCCTCCCTCACCCAGTCTTTGTTCAGGTCATATCCTGCTGTTTATACACGTGGACTAAGTGAGTGCGATGTCACCCACAGCGTTCGGCTCCAAATGAAACTCATCGAGGCTGGAAGTTACGGTGGCCATTTTTGAAATCTGAACGTGAATATCGTAACTGCCAACGAACCAATCGTGACCGAGGTTCTAGAAGGTAACGCCCCTTTCCACGCCAAGAAATTAAATTATTAACCCCTCGACTGCCACATACTTGGTTGTTTTTCGTGTTCTGATTTTGGTTTTAAAAGGTGTTATGATTTGAGATCGTGAATCAGACGTGACGTCGTCGTACAAACGGAACAGTCCGGTCTGTTCCCCGGAGCAGGTTTGTTTACAAGTTCAGGTGCTGTAGATTTATGTGTGCTGCTCATGTTTGGCCTCTGCTCTGACACACTCACAGTTTATAGTTTAGGTCATAAATCAACGCCAGAGCAAAAGAACAAGGTTTTTCTTTTTCTTTTTTTTTTTTTCCTGCACAGTCACAGTCACGTGTAAACAAAAAGTCAAACCTTGAGCTTCTAATTCGAACAGGAAATGCGAACCACGACGTGACTCCAGCTGTGCTCCTCGAACAAACATGTACACGGTTCAAAGATGATGTTCAGTCGCTTTTCTAAAAAATCCACGCCGTCGTTTCTTTAATGTGCCGAACGGAGCCTGTGCGCTGTTCGGTCTCCGGAGAGATGCATTGTGGGCAATAATCCATCCATCATTGTCCTGTCAATCAACTGTCGTGTTCTCTGAGCGCTCCTCCACGCTTTATGAGCAGCTGCCAGGGACAAGATCCAGATTAAACCAGAACTAAACCAGGACTGAACCAGGACTGAACCAAACCAAGACTTAAATCATGATTACACCAGGACAAAACCAGGACAATACCAGGACTAAACCAGGACTACAACAGGACTACAGCAGGGCTAAATCGAGACTAAACTAGAACTGAACCAGAAGGAAACAAGGACTAAACCAAGACTAAACCAGGACTAAACCAAGACTTAATCATGACTGAACCAGGACTGAACCAAGACTGACTCAGGACTGAACCAGGGCTAAACCAGGATTAAACCATGCCTGAACTAGGTCTAAACCAGGTCTAAACAAGGACTAAACCACAACTAAACCAGGACTGAAACATGACCGAACCAAGACTGAACCAAGACTGAATCAGGAGTAAATGAGGACTGAAAGAAGACTGAACCAAGATTAAACCAGGACTGAATCAGCGCTAAACAAAGATCTAGTCTTGGTTTAGCGCTGATTCAGTCCCTAGAACTACACCAGGACTGAACCAGGACTACAAAAGGACTACACCAGGACGAAATCAAGACTGAACCAGGACTGAACTAGGGCTAAACCAGGACTAAACCAGAACCGAACCACGACTGAACCAGGACTGAGCCAGGGCTAAACCAGGACTAAACCATGTCTGAACTAGGTCTAAACCAGGTCTAAACAACGACTAAACCGGGACTGAACCATGACTGAGTCAGCGCTAAACCAAGACTACACTAGAACTACACCAGGACTAAATCATGACTACACGAGGACTAAACCAGGACTAAAACAAGACTGAACCAGAACTAAAGCAGGACTGAACCAAGACTTAACCAGGACTGAACCAGGACCATACCAAGATGGAAACACGACTGAACCAAGACTAAACTAGGAGTAAACCAGGACTAAACCAAGACTAGACCAGGACTAAACAATGACTGAACGAGGACTAAACCAGGTCTACACTAGGACTGAACCAAGACTGAACCAGGACTGAACCTTGACTGAGCTAGAACTAAACCAGGACTGAACCAAGATTAAACCGAGACTAAACTAGGACTGAACCATGTCTGAACCAGGACTAAACCAGGTCTAAACCAGGACTAAACCAGGACTAAACCAATTCAAAGTAGAGAAGGACTTTCGACCAAACACCACTGGCACCTTTTCTCTTCAGGACTTTATTGTCTTGTTGGGACGTTCTTTGCATTTGACCCATATTTACTCTGGGGTAGTGGGTTCTTCAAAAGTCTCAGACCTGTCTCCAGATCTTGACCCAGTCTTGGTCCGGTCTCTCTCTCTGTTACACTGTGGTGTCCCTCTGAACGGTACAATCTGCCCCGTGATGAGCGACGCGTGGTCAGGAGCCCTCTCAGTCCTCGGGCTCTTGTATCGTGTTGCGATCACGTCCTCACTTCACCACTTGTCTGCGCGCGATGCCCCCGAGGCCCCGGAAAGACGAGGATCAGTGAGACAGAGGCCCACGAGAGCGGAGGACGGAGCGAGGGCCCGGGGATGTGTGTGCGCAGCGTGTGTGTGTGATACCGCGGGCTCCTGGGGGACGCTCGCTGAAGCATGCGCCGAGGAGCTGCACCGGCCAGAGGGGGACTTCAAATGCCACTGCGTCAAATCAATGATATCCTCTGCGCGCTCAGACGGTCGGGCCTGTTTCACTCTGTAGCCGCTGTGGACGTCGGGGCCGGAGGAGGGAGGGGCTCGTCGCTCGTGTTACGTCCAGCGTGGTCACAAACATCTGCTTCACTGAGGCGTTCGGTCAATTCCTGGACAAGAAACTTATAAGAAGGCATCATTGTGAAATATGACATGTTTCGCTCTTTTCTGGTTTATGCACAGCTCCATGAAAACACTTTTGTCGACAGGCTGTTGTATTATTATTATTGTTTATCTTTGCTGCCAAAAAAATGAAGTAGTAAAGTTTAGTAAAGTATCTGTCAATCTGTCTATAACCAGTGTTGGGGAGTAACAGATTACATGTACCAGAGTTATGTAATCGGAGTACAAATTATG
>NW_026571095.1:33345871-33353371 GCF_026225935.1 Boleophthalmus pectinirostris | reverse complement strand
TGGGGGGGACAGAGTGTTCCAGAGGTTGGAGCCGGTCACAGAGAAGTCCCCGTCCCTCCTGGTTTCGAGTCTGGTGTCTGTGCTCTGTCCCACTGCAGCAGGCTGGATGTGATCAGCTCCATGTTAATCACCTTCTATTCTGGTCCTAACAGGAAGTAGGCTGTGAAACAGTATTACGAGATCAGACTCAAACTAAAACTGCAATCATCTCTAATGGTCCCGACTCAACAACAACAGCAACACCACGAGTCTTCAAACAGAGGAGGACAGAGGAGGCGGGGACTATGGACACCAGAGGTGATGTTATGTTTTGTTCTGTCCTGTTATATTCTGTTATGATTAGCTACTTATCAGGGGTAATGCACATAAGAACACTGACCAAAGAGGTCATACACTATGTCGGCACAGGTTATAACAAAAATGCACTTCCAAATCCAAGGCCATGGTTCTAGACCGGAAAAAGGTGTCTTTCTCTGTGGGTGGAGAGTCCCTGCCTCAAGTGGAGGAGTTCAAGTATCTCGGGGTCTTGTTCTCGAGTGAGGGGAGGATGGAGCGTGAGATTGACAGGTGGATCGGTGCAGCGTCGGCAGTGATGCGGTTGCTGTATCGGACCGTTGTGGCGAAGAGGAGCTGACCTGAAAGACAAAGCTCTCGATTTACCATTACTCTCCATTCCTCCCTTCACCTATGAGGTCTGGGTATTGACCGAAAGGACAAGATGACGGATACAAGAGGCCGTAAATGAGTTTCCTCTGCAGGGTGGCTGGGCGCTCCCTTAGAGACAGGGTGAGGAGCTCAGCCACATGTGAGGAGCTTGGAGTAGAGTTGCTGCTCCGCCACGTCGCAAGGAGCCAGTTGAGGTGGCTCGGGGGTCTGTTCTGCCTCCTGGACGCCTCCCTCGGGAGGTGTGGCCATACCGGCTTGTCAAAGCCTGATCCCGTCAGATCTCAGAAGCTCAGCAAAGGCTGGGCCTGGTTAGGACTTGGGTGGGAGACACTGGGAATTCCAAGAGCCACAGGGGGGCGCCAGTTGCAAAAACTGTTGTTGTGTCCTTAGGCAAGACACTTCACCCACATTGCCTAGTATGAAAGTGGTGTGTGTGTGAGTGATGGTGGTGGTCGGAGGGGCCGATGCCACAGATTGGCAGTCTCACTTCCGTCAGTCTGCCCCAGGGCAGCTGTGGCTACAGTAGTAACTTACCACCACTGAGTGTTGTGGGAATGAATAATGAACTGTTTGGGTATCTTGAAAGGCACTGTATAAATGCAATGATTAATTAATTAATTAATTAAAGTGTTCTGGGTCCCACCAGAAGGAGACCTCAAGGAAGACCCAAGACACACTGGAGGGAATATGTCTTTGGGCTGGCCTGGGAACGCCTTGGGGAGGAGCTGGAGGAAGTGTCTGGGGTGAAGGAAGTCTGGGAGTCCCTGCTTAGACTGTTGCCCCCGCGACCCAGTCCAGGATAAGCAGAAGAAAATGGATGGATGTTATGTCATGTTATAATATGTTATGATATATTATATGTTCTATGTTATTAGGTTCTTTTTTCAGACCAAGAGTTTGTTTACTAACATACTATCATAAATACATTAAACATAAATTATCAGAAGACCAAATGAACTTCATCGAACTATTATATGTTCTATTTTGTTCTGTTCTTATATATGATGTAATGTAATGTTATGTTATATGTTGTGATACAGATGCAGGATGCAGACGTCGCTCTGGCCCCACACTTCTGTTTTATAATATTCTGTTGTGTTGTTGTTGTGTTGTGTTCTGTCTTGTTGTCGTGTGGATGCAGACGTCGCTCTGGCTCCACGTGTGAAGCAGCTCTGACAGTTTGTATGTCAGAGTGGTGCTGGTGTCAAACTGGCTCCGTCACCGTCTCACCAGCCACAGCTCCAACATGAATCAGCCTCGTGCATGTGTGTGTGTGTGTGTGTGTGTGTGTGTGTGTGTGTGTGTGTGTGTGTGTGTCCCGTCAAACACCACCAACCACCACTCCAAACACTTCAGCATTTCAAGGCGCTGCACCCCATTTTCTCCCCATGTTTTTGAGCAAAAGTGTCTTTCCTCAGTACTGATATGTTGTACGTATTGTCCAATTATCAGGAAGTGCGCGTTAGGATGCTTGTTGTTGTTATCTTTACTGTGATGGCAAAACTCAGCATTTATAAACTCATCTTGGGGAATAATTAGAATGCTCAGAATGCATAAATTAAGTGAGGAATTTCTAACTTTCTACCACTGCAGACGTTTGAACTGAAATGATGATGATGTGTTCTGTTTTTTTGTGTTTTTAAGACAAAGAAAAGGGACAAGACAGACACAAAAACTGAATTTTGATCCAGATCTGTCCTTGTTAACTGTGTGCTGGGACCTGAGGTGTGTTAAAGGCGCTGAGAGGCAAGAGAGAAAAATTGGACTCTACTTTCTAAGTGTTTTTTTTTTTTTTTTTTTTTTTTTTAATTAATTTATTAATTTATTTATTGCACCAACTCAAAAAAAATATATAAAAAATCTAAAAAAAAAAAAAATTCTAAAAAAAAAAAAAGTTCTAAAAAAATTGTCTATTTCTCTTTTTCTTTCTTTCTTTTTTCTTTTTTTTTATTTTGCATCAGCAACGGTGAAAAAAAAAACAAGGGGAAAAACATGAGCTGCTGGTGTAAAATGAAAAAAAAAATAATAATTAGAAAAATAAAAAATAATTTTTTTTTTTTTTTAGAATTTTTGATTTTATTTTTTTTTTGAGTTGGTGCCAAAAAACACCCCAAAACAAACAAACAAACAAACAAAAAAACAAACAAAATAAACACTTTGAAAAATAGAGCCCATATGACCTTCCTCTTATTTTCTCAGGGCTTCTACACCAAACCTAAGGGCAATTTTAGTAAATTTTTCCTCACCTGGATTTTTTTTTTCTTAATTTTGCAATTAAAACTCCCCCTTTTATCCACTAATGAAGTGTCATACATCCTTTTTTTTCAGTACAACCTGTAGAATAATTTTAGAAGTAAAACCAACCTTGCATTTGAAGGATTTCTGTCTGAGCAGCAGCAGTGAGTTGTTCTTCCTGATAGAAAGCTCGGCAGCCGCGGATTGATATATGAGAAAATAGTCCCTCAACATGCCACGATTCATGCGATGCAAGGTTAGTTTTATTTCAAACATTATTCTATCGACACAGACATTTACATGGACAGTCTGGTGTAATAATAGATTTTCTTCGGGTGTTTTGTGGAGGGGGTAAGACTGTTTTTAGTGGCAGGATAACTATGACCATTGACATGCACTAGTCTAGCATCAGCGACCTCTGCAAATACAAGAAATGGATGGAATATTTTTAAAAAGTGTCTCCACACGTCTCCAACACTCTGGCTCACTAGGAAATGAGGTCCTATGTCCAAAATTTCGGACTGTCCCTTTAACTCCCTCTGCGTGGCATGGATGAGTGCTGATCATTGCCGCTTGCAGATACATTTACTCACAATATTGTTCTCGGTAAAAACTATATTTGATCTGAACGTGTTTATCTTGTATCTGGAGACAAAAATACGAGGAATTGAATGTCTTGTATTGATCTGAAGATGCTGCGGATCACTTAAATCTGTGTGTGAGATCATCTGTACAACGACTCACGAAGACGACTCTGTCTGTGTGTGTGTGTGTGTGTGTGTGTGTGAGGCTCATTAGGCCTGACCTCTGTGACCTCTGTGACGTCCTACCACCAGGGCGCGCCCCCGAGCTCGTTACCCGCTGCACAGAAGGACACACTCGACCAATCAGGAGTCAGGGCCAAAGCCGCGCAGCAGTGTTCTTCCAACTGTGTCAGATTCTCTGGTCAGTCCTCACGTTCATTCTCCATTAAAATCACGTCATGTTCTCTTTACATTTTGCTCCAAGTCCATTCAGGAACTCAGACTATTTTTTTTTTTTTTGTGATCAAATTTTTATTCAAGTGTTATTATTTGCAGTTAAACATATTCCAGTTAGTATTGCATTTTTCTCCCTTTTAAACCCCCCACCCTCCCACCCTTAAACTCCCTATTGATGGGCATCAACATACATATGTACACACACATATAAATATATAATACATATATACAGCATGTAAATAAACACGCATACCCATATACACATATTATAGTATATATACTATCACTGTTGGGCAAGTTACTTTGAAACTGTAATGCGTTATTTATTACCTATTACTGTCATTTCAAAGTAATTCGTTACATTACAATATTACTGCATTTAAAATGTAAGGCATTACATTACTATTGCATTACTTTAAGTTACTCTCACCAAAATAACTTTTGCACTGTATATGGACTGAACCAGGACTAAACCAGGTCTAAACCAGGACTAAACCAGAGCTGAACCAGGACTAAACCAGAAGTGAACTAGGACTAAAACAGGACTCACTGCTGTCGCCCGATCGCTCTTTATGGACCCTGCTGTTCGGGCTCGCGGCCCTGATTTCAGCAACTATTTGCAGGTACTCGAGCCGGTGCAAGACTCTGTTACAGCGCGTAACTTCTACCTTCCTTCAGCGTGTCCAGAAGTCCAACTTTTTGTGCGATGGTTGCATCTTCCTCTGCCTTTTGGGTGCGAGTGCAGGAGACTTTGTCGGTGCAGAATGTTTCGTCGACGTTGTGGGTTTCGTCGGGGAGAAAACTTGCAACCGTACAGCACTTCAGAATCACACTGCTAGAGACTGAACATGTATTTAAATTTGGCAGCTGAACACATTCTGTACTGTACAGGAGACAGGAGTCCCTTGGCCAGTCAGGACGCAGCGGGAGGAACGCAATACGCATTCATACAATGTAAAAAAAAAAAAAAGGGCATGCAAAATTGCACACACAAAAAAAAATCTGCGAGACTGCGAAAAGTGAACTGCGATAGAGGGAGGGACGAGTGTAAACCAGGTCTAAACCAGAACTGACCCAGGTCTAAACCAGGTCTAAACCAGGTCTAAACAGCGTAGAGTTCTTTGTCAGTCCTTTCGCCCGCGGTTACCTGAAGGTCTACGAGGGCGCATCTCCGGCGTTTCACCGCTGCTGATATCGAGGTGATTTTAGCGAATTTGTATGAAGAAAAAAACACCACTTCAATCCAGGTTAAAAAAAAAACACTGTAACGCGCGTTACTCACATTTGTACCGAGTAAAATATTACTATTTTTTCCCCTGTAATGCCTTACATTACTGCGTTACAGCAAAAAGTAATGCATTACTGTAATTCGTTACTTTTATAACGCGTTACTCCCAACACTGTATACTATACATATTGCGTACATTCTAAGAACATATATTATAATGAAAAATCTCCAGGTAACAACTGTACAATAGATTCAAATCAAGAAATGTTTTTGGTTTTTACTCCATGCAGTTGAACGATTTCTCCGAAAGACAGTAGCCATTCTCTCACAGTCAGAGGTTGAACTGATTTCCACCGGCATATTACCGTTTTTTTGGCAACTGTAAGACCTGCTAGTGATATGCGACGATTGTTAATTGTCAGATTTAGTTTGGACATGTCGTTTAGCAAAAGAAGAAACCTCTGAGGGCAAGGTATGGTTATTCCTATTCATTTAGACATTGTCTTTGTGACACTTTCCCAAAATTGTGCCACCTCCGGGCACTGCCATATCATATGTACATAAGTACAATACAAAAAGTATGGATTGTCTTTTATTTTCATTTGGTGTAATCTTCTTGGGTATAAATAAGCTCTATGAATAATTTTGTAATGAATCATCTGGTGATTGGGATTCCTTGATGACCAATTCTGGTTCCAATCCCACTCCAAATGATCCCTCAATTCAATTTTCCAAAGCTGCTCGACAGGTAGAATTTTTTGTGTGCACTTAAAAATCAGTTTATATAATTCAGAAATCATACCAGAGCTTCCTGCTTTGTTCAAAATAGAATGAAGAGGGTGATTTTTTTAGCATCCATCCCCAAGGAACTCAGGCTATTTTTTTGTTATTAGGTTATTTTTGGAGACCAAGAGTTTGTTTTCGTACCTGACAGTTTTGACGGATTGTGAAGGCCTCAGACTTCTTTGACGTTCACTCCGCCTGGCAACAAATGAAGGCTGAAATGTGATTGGTCAAATGCTTTAATATGAAAACACATGTGTGGAAGCAGCACAAGCATCGGAGAAAATTATTTAATAATAATATAATTAACATCAGTCTGTGATTTTGATTTTTTTTTTTTTGTCCAGCAGAGAAGGACTTGTAAACTGGTAAACAAAATGAAAACAAGACTGAGCTGAGAGAAATAGTTTTATCACTGACACAGAGCAGTACTTACATGAAAATGACACGAGAAATTGGTGGTTGTTTGTTTGTTTTTGTTTTGTTTTTTGGTTAATTGCCAATATTCTCCTGAGGAAATAACTGTTTCGCTGTTCTGCTGTGGTTTCTTCTCATATGGTTTTGGATGTTCCAGTTCTCATAGCCCTTTATTTTCTCATTAAAACTATCAAATTGGCTCACGATATTTATTCACATGATAAAGGAGCTCTCAGATACCCCCAAAAATTACATTAACTCATTTTTGACCAAACATGATGTAAGAGCATTCTGCGTGTGTGGGGCAGTGTAGGACTGTCCTGGCTGGGGTATGATCCTATTTATATATTTACATTTTAAACATGCACATAAAAACAGAATTACCTAAATAATTCTAACCTTAGATACTCAGAGTTACTGTTTTACTGAAAGAATTGTGTTTTGGTGTTTTGTTAGAACAAGTCCAGGTCATTTCTCTTGTGGATCAGTTTAGTTTGTTGAATCTACGTCTGTGTGGGACTTGTTCTGTTGAAGGACCTGGATGAGGTTCCTCCAGAGCTGTGGGAGCTCAGGAACCAACGTCTGTTCCATCTCTCTGCTCTATCTTCTCTTCTCATCTCTCTTCTCCATCTCTCTTCTCTCATCTCTCTTCTCCATCTCTCTTCTCCATCTCTCTTCTCCATCTCTCTTCTCATCTCTCTTCTCTCTCTCATCTCTCTCCATCTCCATCTCTCTCTCCATCTCTCTCTCTCTCTCTCCATCTCTCTTCTCCATCTCTCTTCTCTCTCCATCTCTCTTCTCTCTTCTCTCATCTCTCTTCTCTCATCTCTCTTCTCTCTCTCTCTCTCTCTTCTCTCTCCATCTCTCTCTCATCTCTCTTTCCATCCATCTCTCTTCTCTCATCTCTCTTCTCTCTCTTCTTCTCTCTCTCTTCTCATCTCTCTTCTCCATCTCTCTTCTCCATCTCTCTTCTCCATCTCTCTCTCTCTATCTCTCTTCTCTCTCTCATCTCTCTCTCCATCTCTCTCCATCTCTCTCTCTCTTCTGCTCCATCTCTCTGCTCCATCCTTCTTCTCCATCTCTCTTCTTCATCTCTCTTCTTCATCTCTCTTCTTCCATCTCTCTTCTCCATCTCTCTTCTCCATCTCTCTTCTCCATCTCTCTTCTCCATCTCTCTTCTCCATCTCTCTT